>NW_025777074.1:0-106493 GCF_021130785.1 Homalodisca vitripennis | reverse complement strand
AAGCTTCGTAGTAATCAAGCCAACGTTTCAAATCACATGAAATAACCACTGATCCATGGAAGGACAGCAGTTTTCAAGTTAAAAGGAAGTGTTTTATTTAAAAATTACTGGTGAAATTTGTGACAATAGAAACTAGTTAGGGGCTGTTGTTTTTTTTTCTTTCATAAGACTTTGCGAGTCAGTCAGTTACTACTCCCAGGCATAATAAGGTACCGGATTGTGTAATAAAAAATCATTGTAGGACCTGAATGGCTGGTATTTTTATTAGTATATGTCTCTCTGTGCTTGTGTATATTATGGACCCAATTACTTACAAATGATAATGGACAACAACATACTCACAGATATCTAGATTAATGAATAATTGTAGTCACTGGAGTATATTTTCGTCCTAAAATCCTTTTAATCCTGACGATATAATACATAAGCATTTAATTTTATCAAAATTCAACTCTGCAAGCTTTTTACCGATGATAATTTATAAAACGTGCATGTTCCATCGGGCCGTTATGTGCATTGACGATATTAAAGACAAAACAGTCATAAATGCTAGTCTAGCGTGTAAGCTGTCAATTTAGTACGGTTCCATCAGAAAGAGGCCATTTCCCAGCAATGAAAGACTTTTCTCCTGACAAAGGCAAAATGAATCAAAGCATTTCACTTTCAATGTAACGAATTAAGACTATAAATATAGTAAATTAAATTTTGTATAAAAAACAACACTACAACAAATAAAAATTACCACGTTTAATTTTTATTTTTAAGCAGATATAAATAAAAATGTTATATAAATAACAATATAACGTACTGTACTACTTTTTGATTTATTGGTCTATCGTTTTTTTCCATTGTGCGTATGTTAAAACCAGTCATTTTGCATTAAGTTAGTTACTGAATTGAGAATAAATGCCAATAGAACCTCTAAGTACTACTACTCAACTGTTTTAAAATTAAAAAATCTACAATTGTAACATTAACATATGGTATTTGGACATCCATAGAACGGAACCCTTCAGTCAGATTTATTTAAAATACGAACATCGGTAAGCTAGAATATACGAGCTTTCAGATAATAGCATATATTTATATGAAGTAATACTTTTATGTGACGAAAACCTCCATACAAAACTACAAAACATTCACTTAATAGTGTAAATAAGTAATTCAACTTCCTGTTTACACTTTAAATTTTTGCACCTACGCAGTTTCAGAGGGTTATATATATATATATATATCATGGGAAAATTGCAATGTAAATTATGATAAAATAAATATTTACAATTATATTTTCAGTCTCGATTAAAGAACTGCAGACAACACTGTGCAGTACCGAGAATATGTAACAAGGGGTCCGAATGGTTTTCCAATACAAACTCAATATTACGGACTAGCATTCCTTGTTTGGTGTACCATAAAATAACGATATTATGTTTAGAGGAAGATTGTTTCTGGAATAACTCACATAAATACGATTACTTTTTAGAAAGCTAATATTATACAATATACCATTCTCCTTAAATAACCCAGTCCTATTAAATAGAATTTATAATACAGTTTAATTACAAAATAGCATTTTTCATAGGAATTTTACAGCAAAAATGTTATTAGTTCTACACTCTCAGCAAAACACTGGAAATATCCTGGTCTCACATGTACACAGAGATTAAACATCATGTAGCACAACTATTGAGTTCAATGTAAGGTCTTTGCACAGCGTATAATCAATTTAGTTGCAATTATATAAGGTCAAGTCTTAGGCGTCACAACCAGGAAAAACATTTCATATGAAACACTACAGAATTTATTAAATAACATTTATTTTCGTACCGAGAGCATAATTTTGAACTCAATTAATTTCAATTGTTACGAAACTTATCTATTCCTATTATATTAACTCTCTAAAATGTTATGAACCAAGCAACAATAAAGCACGTAATACATAACGTAATTGCAGTATTATATTTATCCTAAATGAGCAATTTGGTTTTTAATGTTTTAGATGAATTTATATTTTTACTAATAGTAGACACTATTCTTCATGTTTTATCCAAAGATCGGAACAGTGATGATCCATTAATATAGAATTACTGATGTCCACTGACATATGCTTTGGTAATTGTGGTCATATAAAGTAAAATATTTTCAAGTTTACATCTTTGTGAGAGCCTCTAAAAATTTTTCAAATGCTTAATTTATCACAAAACTGTCAACCCAAACTGTCATCACAAACTGCAATACGGGTTCTATGATACTCTTATTTATGCATGAGCAAAGCCAGACTTACCGATAGAAACTATTCTCTACAAAGACATTTACTTTAATTTTCTTTATTGCGTTACTTCGTAAATAGGATAAAGGAACTAGAAGGTCCGAGACAGTCTATGCTCAATAGGAGAGATAATTTAACACAAGCAGTATTTGAGTAATACATATAGAGATAATAATTACTACATAACTATCATTATCTGAATCATTTTCCATGAAAAACAAATTGATAACGAGAATCATAAAAATATGTAACTTCATACAACCTACATTAAAAGGCGATAAAAATAAAACTGAATATGAGAAAATTTAATAACGAATCTTCCACTGCAGCGAAGCCTAGATATTTCAATACGTTTTCCAATTTAATCATAAACATTTACAGAATCTCCTGCAAAGAATATCTTCTTTCTAATGTATTGCACTGCACTTAGTAATGTTACAGAATAATATTCATATTGTATATCATCTACAATATGACTTTTATGTATATTTAATATATATATATATATATATATATATATAATTTTTTCATATTTTTCTCTTATATTTTGTATTATATTTATATCAATCTCCACCTATTCATCTTTCATTTGTCCTATTATTAGTCACTAATTAGTTCCAAGTGCAAGATATAGTTGGCATTTGTACAAATTGTATTATTTATATAAATGGATTACTAGTTTGTCAAGGACTAAGTAAATTGTATGTAATATCAAAATTTTACAAAGTAGGTATTCGTTTTAAAATTCTACTAATAGAAATCATTATTTTATTTTATTCTTTTAAACTCTTTAATATGATTTTTTTACATAACTTATTATATTCCACAACATTTAACTTTTATTTGACTACATAATTTTTGCTGAGCCTTATTGTATATTATTTAATTTAGACCCGTTCGTTTTATTATGCACTGAACGAAAGCTCTTTTTTCAAATACTTGTACACGACTTTTTAAGTACCACCTAAAATGTGTTCGAAGTTGTAAAAGGTAATAGTTTAACATCGTATATTCTTTAATGTGTAATACAACATCTACTGTAGTAAATAATACAGAAGACACAAATATTTTTTAGCGAAACATGACTTTTATATTTCTATCTATAACAAAATCTAAATCAAGACGACCGTTATGTTTTGTAGCCGAGCTAAATAAAGTGTATTATTATTATAACAACACATTATTCGTTATGGCAGATTACTTTTACTTTTACAGATAAGAATTATTTTAGGACTAAATAATTTATGAAGAAATGTAAGACGCAACTATGCTGGTACTAACCACATTTCATTAGCTGATTGGAACAGACATCAGCGATGTGAAAACCACCCTAGCCACTAAAACTTTCCGGACGTCTTATGTCTCACGTAAAGTTCCTTCAGCTAATTAGTTTGACGTTTCAGACATGAGGCACTCCCTCAGATTTCTAATCTGATGTGTAAGTTAGTTTTAAGCAATGAATAACAATAAGTTCAACGAAAAAATATATTTTAATACGTAGTATAAAATAACGCTACAATGTACAAAATATGTAAGATTAAAAATTGTAATAACATCACTGTGTTTCATTGCAATATAATTTTCTTAGTTTAATTTATTCCAGATTATAGATCTTAAAGTGCCGACTTATGTTATCATGCGGCGTATGTTATGGTCTGCTGTATTTTTACTTTCTTCCCCAATGACATGGCAAGTCGATTTGGATTATCTAGAAATATGATTTTAAGCTTTAGCCCTTTTGGCCGCAAGTCTTATATTTTTATCAAAAAGCTGAGACCGTAAACACTTATGACGATTAATGTAACAGTTAAATATATGTTGAAACATTGCAAGAATGTTAGGAAAGCTGTATTATATCTTGGCTAAAAAGCCTTCTAAGGATACTATGGTAATGTAGTTTTGGTGGATTATAATTGCTCCATGCCGAGATATGAAGGAGCAGCTATAAACAATGGGTATATATGATGATACTTTTACCTCTTCATCTTTGTAGAAGGAAGGGTTGACAGCAACTAACTTAATAATATTAATTCGGCCGAATTAAATTAATATCTATAAATCTATACGGTAGCTGTGAAAAAAAGAATATGTGCAACTGCATGGCAGTAGAATAAACTGAGTAACATTTTCTGAAATTAAACGATTCATTATTTTTTTAAACAATTGGGACCCTTTCGAGATATTATTGAAAAAAAAAACGCTTCAAAGGAGTAATTGCTCATAACAAAGCACCAGGCCATAGGAAGCGTGATCACTCGTAAAGGCCATCCTGGCGCGTAACGCCGTTAATGCAGTGCTGTTCTCTCAGAAAGACCTCATTTACTGCAGTGAAAGGCTTTTTGTTCTCAGGACCGTCTTGACAAAGATAAATTAATTTCGAAACTCCGAACTTTAAAATTTGGTAAAATTATATTTAAAACAGATTTTTCAATATATTTATATATTTCCTAATTATCTTAAAAAATAAAATCTAAGTATAGTGTTTAAGTACGGTACACCATATTTTTTGTTACCAGGTTTCGCTGAGTTGCAATGAAAATGTTGTGAAATTATATATCTCTATACTGTTTTAAAATAAATCGAAAAATATCGGCAGCCAATCGAAAAATTACTTTCATGTTTCTATCTATAACACAATCCAAATCAAGACGACTGTTATGTTTTGTAGCCGAGCTAAATAAAGTGTGTTATTATTATTACAACACATTATTCGTTATTACAGATTACTGCAGTTGCACAAATTCTTTTTTCATAACTACCGTGTAGTTTTACTACACATGATAAATTTATAAATTTACAGTAAATATAACAGAGAAATTCCGTCTGGTTATTAAGTATTAGGCTTCTATAGGGATTACCCAATTCAATAGTTGGGCTTGTTGGCTTAAGTCCGAGTCAGTTCGTTTTTGAAATATCCTGCGACATAAAGTCAAACATACAGAAATGAAACTTTCCTGGCCTAAGAGTAAGACAGTTTAGCATAGCTTTATACGCAATTTATAGTATTATTACCGATCTCAAAGGTTATTATGATATAACATAAAACAGTAAGGGTAGGTATTTTAAATACCTTGTGTACACAATTACGTTTTTCTCTAAATATATATTTATAAATAATTTATATGTAATTATTTCTAAAGAGTTACTTAATACTTTGAATGATTGGTGTAAACCTTATCAACACTTAAAGTATATTTCTGAGGTAAAGAGGTTCCATATACAGCTACGTTTAGAACTAAGGTTATTGGATGTCAGAAATGAAAATCCACCAAACTGTGATGAAAATTAATTTGTATTAACAGTATCAGTACCGGCTATATACATTACATGGAAGTGCTCTCAAGTATTACTCTGACGATTCACTGGTAATTTTACATGCCTAACACAATCGCTGTGGACTGGTACAGTATATAACTTTAGATTTTAACTAAGAATGCAATTATTTATTTAATTACACAAACTATGTTTTAAATCACCATGGATCATTATAGTTTGGTAAATAAAATAAAAATTGTGTATTACATTTTATTAGCTACTCTTATAAAATTAAATACTTTAGATAGTGAGCTATTGTCGTATATATATCGGTCAGTAGATTAGGATTAAATGAATACAACTAGTTCGTACATTTTGGATTATGACATTTCTAACATTGTTACATGGAGGTCAGAAGGCAAAATATTGTTGAAATTAATTTAAATTTTAAACTGATGCCACTACTTTTTCCATACCATTCATGTACATTACCTTTGAAATACATACCCAGAATCTGAGTTTGCTCTCAATTTATGTATAGTTCTTAATACTTAACAGCAGAATATAACCGAAGTCCCCGTTTTTGGTATTCAACATAAAATAATGGAAAAAGTTCAGGCTGTGTGTGTGTGTGTGTGTGTGTGTGTGTGTGTGTGTGTGTGTTTGTGTGTGTGTGTGAATATTTCTACATAATATATAAAAATGTATTTAATTTTTCTTTTATTCAACTTGTTAGTTTTAATATTATTATTCTGTATAAATTATTTATATACCATTAATTTATAAATTAATTTTTATATATAAAGTTAGGTTAAGAAAAACGGAAAGGTTAAGCTGTTTAAGTTGTTTGTTAATTCATTTCACTCATGATATTAAACACACACTGATACTTACCTTAATGATGTCAATAGAATTACCCTGGTTTGCTAACGAAAAACTTGAGATATGTTGTTGATGATGCATAGCACTAAAGCAAACAATTACAGGTATTACTAGGTCAGAAATGTTTAACGGTCCCTCAACAATATATTGTACAGATAAATATAAACCTCCTAGAGGTTACGCCTTTCAGTTTTCCTATTAAACAAATAGTAATCTTTTTTTTATTTGTTAGATTCATATTCTTACACAGTTTATAATTAATTTCCAGGTAAATATCCGTTTGTAACTATTGGTACGAAACCGAATATTTAGTTGGCGTCAACTGTGTATAAAAAAACTTTACTATAATAATGTTCATTCTTATAATTTTTATGTTTTCTAGAATAACTTCTTATACACTATTATTTAATACGCGAATTAGAAATAACAATAGTTATACGGTTACCTGTATACTATTATGATAGGTGTTCGTTCTGTTTATTTTTCTGTGAGATGAATTTTTGTAACCGATTTGATAAGTCACATGTAACATTTAGAGAGTTGGTAGTCATCAAAATTGAAAGGTTTTGATAATATTTGCATAGGTATATTCGTATCTAATGTAGAAGATAAGGCGAATGTTCTATAACTTAAAGAAATGTTCCTCACATTAAAGTGGGGAAATATGGTCTGGAGTTACTTTAAAGATTTCATTATCAATGTAAAATTACTAAATTTTAGAAGAACTTTTTTCTGGAAGGGAAATGAACTTTATTACCCTTTGCCTTCTGCGTCAGCTATGTATAATGTTTTTATATGTGTCAGCAAAAATAGAACACATTCTTGAAAACAATGTTTATATTCACCTTGTCCAGGTTTTTTGTTTTCAAAACAAAACAATATAATAATTTGCACACACAACCACACACACACACACACACACACACACACACACACACACACACACACACACACACACACACACACACACACACACACACACACACACACACACACACACACACATAGGCCTATAATTTATATATAGACTATTCCTACATTCAAATTTGTTCAAATCTTCGCTAAACATATTTACTGTTGGTATTTAGTATTCTTATAATATTAACAGTTAGAAGCCTTAATAAATTTAATTTAATTTTCCGATACTTTATAAAATACCATATAAACAAAGTTTTTACCCGTATTGAACAACAGACAGTACATTGCAGTACAGGGAGGACAATAGAGCACAATGGTTTTCCAATGGAATCCCATTATTAGTGGCGAGCCTTCCTTGTTGGGTATCGGTTGAAATAGCTAAACAACAATGTCTATATGGGAACGTATGTTAAAGGTTTATTGATTACGATTATATCTATATCTATTGATATAATGTGAAGTTTATTATATACTTGACTGTTTATTAATTGTGTTCGTCATTTCATATTATAAAAGCGTAGATCGTGACACGTAACAGTTACTAATAATAAAATTATGGACTTTTAATGTTCATACAACGGTTACTTATTATTGCAATTTATTTATTCCCGTATATTCTCGTAGCCTTGTGTGCATAATTATATAATACATGAACACAAATACATATATAACATCACTACAGTTAATTTTTTTTAAACATTTGAAACTAGTCGGCAACTATCTTAAATGTTAAACCCGTTAGTGATTTAAATTATTCCCACTCTCTTCAGTAAATTGCTGGACGAATCACGTTGGGCAAGTCTTATATCTGGACTTAAATGCTACCCATTGTTATTGATGCCCTATATTTTAATTGATTCCGTGTATTGTATATTCTTTAAATATAGTTGGTTTAATAAGGGGAATTGTGTGCTTCACAAGGATTTGGTAGCCAGTTGATCGTAGATATTGCATGGATTTTTATCATAAATATAGTTCTTTTTTAATAGCTTTTCTCCTATTTTTTATATTAAATTACATTGCACCAGCGTTGACAGTAGATTCTTCTACATTTAGTTATGAGTAATACTTTGGCAAATGTCTACTTTTTACTATATTTGAATATTTAACATATTATTAAATTCTACGCTATTTTAATAAGTTACCTTTGATTTTAAGTTAAATTAATATTTAAACTAAGATAATTATATTTTTAATTTTATTATTTACTCAGGATATATTTGTTTTAGATCCTCGGAAAAGTCTGCTTTCAGCATAATTGTTCAAGATCTCAGGAAGAAAATAATTTGTTATTTATTTTTTCTTGATTTCTTTAAGAGACTACCCACATCTTGATTAAAAGGTATTTCGTATCAGAGATTTTTATGGAGAATTTACAACATACGAACATAAAATTACATCGAATTCCCAGTTGCAGTATTCGGTCTAGAATATAAATGTTTTCTGAATTATTTTACGATAACGCAATGAACTAGTTTCATTTATCATGTACTAAATGTACTAACGTGCAGTAACAAAGCTGACTTATGTGGTCTGAGATCGGTATATGTAGTATGCCAACCTTAATGGTATATGTACTGAAATTTGCACAAAAAGTATCAAATGGCATCTGTGAGGTGTAGGAAGCTCAAAAGCATTAAAACTTTTTCTTTTCGTGGATGGTAGTTATGCTGTCGGCTGAATTTGCATATACCGTATGATGATGAAAACTTCCAGTCCACGTAGCTCCGGAACCATTAGAGATATTGAAAAACTTTCAAAAGCAAAAATGTCTTATTTTGTAGAGTACAATCTAAAAACAACATAAAATACAGCGTGTTCCAGGCCGCCATTTACCAATATTTCAAAAAATTTGAAAGTTTATCCCTGAGTGAAACTTAAAATTGAGCAAGTTCCAAATTTAAAGTGTGGTGCTAAGTCGTGTACTTAAAAAGTTAGCTATTGGATCACTTTAAAAAAACACACCCGGTATAACGTTTTCTGAGGATATAAAGACGCTTGATAATGCAATTAATCTAGCAGTAATTTCTTCGCATATAATGGGCGGCCAATAACTGTCTTCATGAATCTAAAGTGCATGACTATTTACTACACAGTTGAGTTGGGAAATGTTTTATGTTGTTAAAGCAGTGACATTGTTTGGGCCTAAACTTAACATTCTGGACTACAGGTACATGCTACTTTGGTAATACTTTATCTAAAACAAAAAATATATTTTTGAGATATACCAAACCCTTGATCATCATTCCTTGTTTAGGATTTGTTCAAACTGGATTAGTTTTTAGTTTTATTCTTTCCTCTTTTACTTTGAGCTGGCTATCGTCTAAACAAAATTGATCATATGCATTGCTGTATTTTTGAATTGTCAGTTCAATTATTTAAGATTTATTTGATATTTATTATTCAAGATTATTAATTAAAACAGTTTCTTATTTATAGAACTATTGTTAATTTATAAAATAATTTATATTTAGTAATATATTTATCAACACATAATAGTTTTACTGGAGGTATAATCAGGAAGAATATTGATTTATATACTCTAATATCTCTTCCTAGCTTAAACAGGATATTTGCAATAGTAAGAACAAAATACCTCCAATTTTTCAATAAAAATACTAGCACATTGTGAAATGTATCACGCTAAAGCCATTTACTGCTTTTATTAAGGTAACCTTGAAACAACTAGATGGTATATGAACATTTATGGCATCTAAAACACACAACGGTTCTTAGTGAAGAACAATGTCAATCAGATAAAGCACTCGTTTATTTCATAGCCTTGACGATTTCGTCTAGGAAGATGTGAACGAAACAAACAGTGACAACGTAGTTGACGTACAGACTGGGTTTACACGTTTTAAAAGGAGTATGGTAAGAATAGTTAGTTATATGAAATTATCCTTCTTAATTTAGAATATTTATCAAATAAAACTAATACAGGTTACGAAATTAAACTGTTAAATATTTCTGCACTCTCTTAGGCTAGATTTGGTCTATAATTCACCTGTTTTATACGTTTTAAGTGGCTTTTAAGATGAAAATATTTTATAATTCTTTTAAATAATTTGCATCGTAGTCAAATGTAACTGTATAATAAATTATTGTCATGTATTAACTTTATTTGTTTTGATGTGAAAGTTATACTCTACGTCTTAAGATAACTAAGTACACTTAATTATATTTTCACATATATTTACGATTTTGGTGTTTTAAAAACACTACTCAGTTCTCATTAACTGAAAACCATTTAAATTTTATTTCGCGCATTGTTTTTACAGCGTACTGGTATTTTGTTTTCAACGTTTATTCAATAAATAACTTTGTATATAATTGAGGAAATTTTGGTAACATGTCAAGATAAGAGGAAATAATTAACATATTTATATTATAAGAAATTAAAAAATCCTTATATGTGTTCTGTTAACCTCCATTTCACCTTCAACATAACAGAAAGTCTTAAGTTTAACACCGTAACATATTTGACTCCTAGAATCTTGAATCAATATCCATCTGAAAAGATCCAAAATAACCGGTGACTAAGAAATTTAAAACGAACTCCTTACATCGTTTTGATATCAGAGCCACCTAAATTACAAACAAATGCGATTTTCATTGCCGCATTAAGTGCAAAAATAAGTTCCTTGATTCCAGATTCCAGGAGTAAAAACTGTCATAGCGTTACACGTGAGACGCTGCACTAAGTGGAATGTGAAACGAAGCTAAACTTAACATTCGTATTGAATCAACCCTTCCCACCATTGCTCTATGTTATGTGTACAATGTTATAAGAAACTGTCCAGTGCTTTTAAATATATATAAAGCCAGATCCTTAGAGCGTTTAGAACACAAATTGAAGGAAAGGAGAGCCGAAAGATATTTCTATAAATGTAGCAAGATAAACTAAGTTTTAGTTAAATTTGATTAGCAAAGTATAATTTTTAAAATCTGACGTTTTCCTTATCCGTAACCAACGTAACTCCATATAATGAAAATAATAGTTGTAATCTGAAAATTTGTTTCAGGAAATGCGTTATCCATGGGTGCAACTGAATTACGTCTTTTTCATTATTACTCTGGTTTATAGTAAACCAAATAAGGTAAAATTACAAATATTGTGCAACACATTACTATTCTTAATAATTAAGCTCTAATTATAAAGTAGACTTATAAATGACATTAAACAAACGTTGACACTTTATTTCAATGTAAACATTTGACTTCGTTGTAGGTAGTTCATTATATTGGTTATTTGCCATATATGAAGGATAAAAGCACACATTTTTACCATTAGTTGTCACTGTACACAATACCATAGCTTATTTAGAGCCAAAACTAATAGATTAGATATTATATTTATTATTTAGACATGAAAAAATTTATTTCTGCCAAGTTGATCTCATGCCACAACTACATGATACCTACCAGTATGGTAGCTGTGCCGAACCCCTTGGATTTGGCAACTTGACACATTATTTTCTATCACATAATTTCTTTCAACATAAGGCATTATATTACAGAAAACATCACTATTGTTAGTAGAGGAAGTAGAAAATAGTTCTTGTAACTGACAACCTTTGACTGTACAATTATATTTTATACTTTGATAAATACAACTTCATACTTTTATAGTAAAAAAACTAACTTGAAGGTGCTTCCAAGGCTTTCTTTTTTAGAACCATGCGAATAACTATTTAATTTCTTCTTTTTTCACATTATCTTTTGAAGACGATTTTTAGTTTTAAACATCAAATATAAATGAATCTTTATAGTAAATATACGTTGTAAAACACAATGAAATATTAAATATTTTTCAAAATATTATAACTTATTGAAATAAAATCTATAATGAGACAGCGAGGGCAAACTACACAAGCTGAGGTACGTGGATGATTGCTTCATTCATAAATTCACGGCTCTCACCACCAATTCTTTTCAATAAGAAACCAAAAGCTTGTTCAATAAGAATGGCTAGTACTCAACCAAGCTATATGTGTTTTTCTCCCAAGACACAGACACTCACATGTGATAGTTAATATAAATATCACCCAAAATTTTTACTAAATTAATTTTACAATAGGGTCTCCACATAGTATAGCATTATTTTCTACAATGTATTGATTAAAGCATTAATATTTCCACCATTGTTGTTTTTTGTTACTGTACACCCCTTTAAGGTATTATTAAGGTTACTTTATCGTCACTAATATTTAAAACTTGGTCAATTTACATTTTTATTACAGCAGATAAAAACGTAGGCTATATCATATTATAGTATAACTTAAAAAAATTTTAGGTTTAAGCTACTCTTATGATAGCTTTAATGTTTAAAACCATTATATTAAATAATCTTATTAGCGAAACTTGCTAATAAAAAACATTTTTGTTATTTCAACAATAAATTATTAGCAATGAGAAAAACACTCAGACAGTTCTGAAGACGTCATGTATTCAGATGAACATGAATACTTCAAAGAATGTGTTTTCATATAGTTTATTTAAAATTATTTGCAAAAAACATAAGTATTACAGTTTTTTTCACACATTTTTATTTATAATGATTTATCAAATTCTAAGTAGGCTACCAATTATACACTGAACGGTTAACAATATATGATATACCGCTTATGACACTAACCTATTGTAAGTGATAAGGCACATAACTAATCGTCTGTAACAAACATTTTCCCTAACTGTTAAGTCACATATTAAAATTTGGCCGAATTAAATTATAAGGTTAATTTATTACTAGGTTATTTAATATTAGGTAGGTAACTACCTAAGTTTTTAGTTTATATTTTTAAAGTATTATTTAGCACTTAATATAAAATAATACCTAAGCCTATATGATAAGATAATCTATGCCTTACTTTACAAACTGAAAACTATAAGAACTACGGTGGTATTTGGAGTATGACAATGCAATGTATTAATATTACTACCCATAATTCCGTTAAATATCCACAGGTGCTAAAAATATTATAAGCTATTGTTACATTAAAACATTTATAGAAATTTGCTAGAATTTGTAATATACCAATTCTTTTTAAATTTAAATATTATTTACAGGTAAACAATGGTTTTGATGAACTCAACCCATTAACAACCCATAATAGTGAGGACGTAATACACTTCCAACCAGCAGTTAATATCAGTACAAAAAGAATAAACCCACAAAGCAGCAATAGTACTGGCAATTCTGATTTCCAAGGCAGTGTGATGTCTAACTTACTGAAGCCTCTTGACGGTGGTGAAAAACAAACTATTAATATCACAGCCGATAATGAAGTTGCTCCAAGATTTCTCGGCTTGCTTAGTGGAGTAGTAAATATGATAGCCAGCCCTTTCAAACACGCATTTATGCCAAGATCTCCACCGCCATGTACTTCACCAGCACCTCGCCCTCCAAATATAATTCACCGAACACCACCTCCTCCAACCCAAAAACCTACATCACCAGCACCACCATCGCATCAACCAATCAACATAATAGTAAATATTCCTAAAGATGTCGATGTTGATTATTATTATTGATTTAATGATATGAACATAAATAAGTATTTCTACGGAACATGGTTGATACATGTCAATGTAATTACATTATTAAATGGTATATCTTTACACTTACATTATCAAATGTTTAATTTCAATAGGCTGAGCTGTTTAATTAGAAAGGCTGTCATTGATCCGAAAGAAATTTTGCTTATGATTATTATTTGCCTATCTTTATATCTGTCTATATTACATATACAATACATACAGAAAACAAAATAATACGTAGATTTTGCACATACGTAAGTTTCCACGTTCGTTTGCAGAAATGTTAATTTATATGCAGGCAGCACTTCAATGATGATGCATGTCACACCATAGGATTTCTCTGAGTATTAGCAAAAATTTTCGCATTAGTCTTAAGAGTAATCATGATGTCACCATAAACATACCAGAATAAACAAATTTTAAAAATAAATTCAATACAATCACATAAGATTTCATGTGAAATATTTACTGATATAGTTTTAAAATATGTAAAGGAAAGCGTACTTAGTTATTTGATTTCTTAGTTCACCGGAAGTTTTAGTTTTTGAACACTGCTATGATACCTAACTTATTGAACAAAATATTAAAACGTATCATATCGGAAGATGTCTCGAGGAATATTTCGTCAGCAGATGTTGAATTATTGCATGATAATTCAGATACAAAGAGAAAAAATTAGTTTTTTTAATTTGCACGTCCAACCTTTAAATCGTCCTGGGTTCCTACAAAAATATCGCGCAGTAAGCTGAAATAATTTCTTTTGTATCTGCCGGGGAAATAAAGAAACTTATTTCCCGCCTGTTTTGACTGTCCTTCCATAGAATTATCAATACTGAAATGAGCTATATATCTGAGGCTACGCAAGAAACTTCAGCGAAATCTTTTAAGTGACATGTGGTGTGGTTTAGCTTGTAAAATTTGTATGCAAAATATTATACAATCAATACTCTTATTGTATAGCATTTAATATATTTAATTTACATAAATATTAAAAAAGCTATTTATTGTATAAATGGTCCTCCAGGGTAATATTCCCACTTAACTATGAAGATTGTTTAATTTAAGAACTATAGTATTTTGTTTTTACAAATAACCAGCCTAGATGGAATGATAATATAAAGTTGTATTGTTACACATAATTTTGTCAATACCATTCCTTTAAGTATAGTTCAATAATAGCCTTAAAAATAAGGGTTATTAACGAAGATGGCGCCAATAAAAGTTCCAAGAAACATTGTTTATTCAATCCAATAACGTTTTACAGATTATAATTTATCATGTATTTTTATCCCGGAAAGGGTTATAGTATTTTCATGCTTAGAAACAAATGGAGGTAAAGTGGTAGAGCCAAGAGTAGATTACTAATCTGGATTGACCGAAGGTAGCAAGAACGTTACAATACGTGCAGATTTGAATTTAAAATGGCATGGTAGATATGTGCAATATAATTTAACATAACTATTGTATGGCTTTAAGTTAATACAGGATAAGGAAACTTATATTATACTATAATTTTTATATTTTGATAAGATAAATACCTGGACCACATCCTTGTTTAAAATACTATTGAGTGCCTGTTTAAATAAAGGTTATTTATTGTAGATATGTGTTAAACAGTTACAGGCTTCGATCTGGGTTAAAAACCTTAAGCTGCCATGAGTTTCCAGTAGTTTGGTGCTGGTACTTTGAAAGGTTTCTAGTAGTACCTAATAGAAGTTTAAAATCTCAATTTGGTTGACTTGTGCAAAGGTAAACTGGTTAGTCCACTAGGGTTTGGTATTTTATAAAGTTTTTTTTTAACATATATATATTTTTTTTTTACTAACAGTGAACCCTCAAGGTGGCAAACTATAGTTTTAAAAGTTTGCAAAAGAAGGATGTTTAAACATTTTGGAAAGAAAAGTTTAACTTTGTAAGTAATTAAATCACTTATATGTATGTCAGCACGTCAAATCCAACCCCAAGCTGCAACTTCATAAAAATTACAAAACAAACATAGGCCTATGTTATTTTTATTAATAGGTGAAACTAAAGGTGTACTCCATATTAAGTTTAATTGCATAAATTAAACAGGCACTAGACAAAAGAAGCAAAAGCCTTTTAATAATAGACTATAAAAGAATTATTTTTACAATAACATTAAAGTTTTGAAGAAGGTTTAGAAAAAAAATTTGCAAACTGTTAGAATAAATCAACCCTTTAAGTTTGAATTGCCCTGAACATTCAAATAGCATAGGCCTACATAAAAGTTTGACATATTTCTAAGTAGAAAAATTATCAGATAAATTTAACAGTAACACTTCACTTACCTTGTGTGTAGACTAACATTAACTAACAATACTTTACAAGACTAGAATAAATTCAACACAGTAGACAAAAAAATCATCATATTAGTGCTATTAAAAATTTAAACTCTTATTAACTTATTACATGTACAAAAGGTGTAATCCGTGGGAAGAATAAATAAATAACTAAATAAATCAGGTAAGAATAACATCAATAAATTGCATTTGGAACTAAGGGTTGGTGTGGAGAGGTTAAAATTTTAAATATTCAGATGAAGAGGTGAAAGTTCGGAAAGGAAAGCAATTTATATAAAAAAACAAGAACACTTTTCATTATAAGCCAACCCATAGTAAATAATCTGGTGAAACTGAATGGGGGTATTAAATAGTAACCAGAAAGCTAAAAACTTAAAAACAAAAAGTAGGCTATTCATAGGCTGCAGTACAATAAGTGGCCACCAACTGCATCAGCCCTTCTCTTCGACTTCACTTGCACCCATCTGAGCCAAAGCTAAAATTAATATACCAAAAGGTGCTAGCTAAGTTTAAAAGTACAAGTAATTAAGTACAAGGTTTGTTTAAAGCAAGAGGCTACACTGTAGGTGGTATTAAAAGACAGGTTAAGAGTTAAACTTGGTCAGAAAAAATTTATTAATTTGGTTAAAAGTAAATTTTAAGCTTGAAAAAAATCAACCAATTACCTATGCCTAATTATTTAGTGAGAACAAGTTACCAAAGTTTATGAAATACTGCAACTCAACATTTTGAATTATTATAGAACTAGGCTTAGGTTGCAGTTGGTTGCAAGAACTGCTTGGCTCAGACCTGCACATAAAAACATGCTACTTCGAAAAAGTATCTACATTTGAGTATAAAAACAGTAAGGAGAAATTTAGAAAACTAAAAAAATTTAGAAAACGTCTACCCCCTTAAAAAAAAAACTTAAAACTAGGACTTAGCTCTCATAGTTGTGTAGAATTCTTCCGCTCCCACCGGCAAGCCTAGCCTTCCATTTCAAACCACGCTCTGCTACCAATTTGCGACGAAATTCGTACACTGAATTTGGAACGACTGGGTCCTAAATATTAAACGAGGTCGTGAAACGTTGATTGGAAGGTAGGGCCCACGATATTAACACCAAAACACCGTGCCGGTTCGTCGAGGGAGCGGGCAGCCAGCTTTGATCACAAAACTCCGACCACAGAAACTCTAAGATGTCCTCGCCCTACGGAAGCCAGAAGAGAAGCGAGCAAGAAACCTAATTCCAGATATCTGGAAAAACCTGAAAACTAGAACCAATCAAACAGGCAGAATTCCACAGAAACATCTAGAAATAGAGATAAACCATCTGGAAAAAAACAGACGACTCGACCAGCTGTAGGGAAAACAGTTCCCGGCCCGTCCAACGGCCAACAAAATAAAGTGGCAAACGCCACACAGTGATAAGACATTGGAAAATATAAAGGCATAATTTTCTAAATAATGAGAGGTTTAACAAAACGGAAACTCCCAGCACACTAGGTTTTAGACTACAAAAGCTCCCACTTCCCTGATTTTACCACGGTTTAGATGTCTATAGAATGCAAGAGCCTCTCAATAAAATCTACTCTCAGAGATCGAAATATTTTTAAGGTTACCAGTACATGTAGGAGGCTTATTATGTTGTTGAAGTTCGTATGAAATATTTACTCAAGAAAATGATATTTTTACTAAATTATTCCATTTCAGTTTCAGTTAATGGCTTCCATATATGAGTGACGGTTAATAGCAATAGTTATGGACCGAACTTTATTTGATAAGCCATTTAAATATTCGGACTATTTTGAGCAGTAATTTAAAAATGTTATTACATTGTAAAAGCGCAGCAGGATCTTAGATATTTTCATAGGTCTAACTCTTTCATACGAAACCCATAATCTATTTTCATCGTACAACGATAGATACTATCCTGCATCGTTTTATTACTGCAGTAACTCATAAACAATAATAAATGTTATACAACTAATAATAACAGTTGATTTATCGTATATTAAAATCTTAGTTTTACGCTATTATTTAGTACATATAGGGAAATAATTACTCACCAAACCCCAAAAAAGAATGGAAATTTTACATTGAAAATTAAATGATCTGTTTTTATTGCAATACCCGTTTCATTATGATTAATTCCAATTATGTATGACACGTTTGTTGTTTATTCATAATTGACAATGATAGTTGACTCTTCTCTAACTTGATTAACTAATATTCTTCTAAGATAAAAAGGAGGGTTTATTTCATTCTTGAATGTATTTCCACACCGCCTTTGTGATACTTATTATAATAAAATGTAGGAGTATTAAATAAATTAGTTTAAATAAGTGTAATTCAACATGAATACATTTCATACTTTACATAAACTTGTATTATATTTATTTTACATAGAAAGATACCTCACAAGTTTGATATGAAATTCGCTTCCATTCCCACATATTGTGTTAGAATGAATAAGATGATTTATATGTAATTGATATATGATTTGATAAATGATTACATATGTGTTATCATTTATTACATATAAATGTAAAAAAATCCTGTTTATTAAAGACAATTATTTTTTTCATTGTGGAACATATGGTCAAATTCCCTCGATATAATCAAGGGCATTAAGTTTTATTTTTGGAATAAGAAATAGTTTTGATCTATTACTTATACTTCCAAGATGTCTATTTTTAAGCTTAACATTTTAAAATTAAGTTAAATTCTAATATAAGTGCTATGCTGATGGCAAATGAGTTGAGATATGAGATAGTGAGCAAGACATAATTAACAAATCATAAAATAAGAAGTATTTTACACCAGTTCAAACTCATATAAAAGATAACACCATTATAAACAACAATATCATCAAAACTAGGAACAATCTTACAGTTTCATCGAAATATAGCGAGATAATATATACATTTATGATGACATATCTGAAAAAACAAATTTTATCAAGCATTAAAAACCATTTGAAAAGTACAGTTTTTACTTGTATCTCTATTAAATTTGCAATATTTAATTAAAGAGTTGGTTTTAAAGTTAAAAGACAGAAATTGATAGTTTTTTACGTTGTGGGTTATTTATTTACTTTTTACTAAATAGAAATTAAAACCTACTTATTAATTACCTCCATTAAACTTACACTGATTAACAAATTATGCAGATAGGTAATATACGCATTGGAAAAGAACTACGGTATTATGAAAATAAGGCATACAATAATAAATAACTGTGCATAGTTGAAAATTATATGATGACATAAGAATCCAAGCCGGAAGCAATAGTTGTCTTCCAACTAGAGAATTGTATTTAAACAGGTTATAGAGTGAAACGGTCCGTGGCGCAATGATAGCACCAGATCAGTTTATGAGACCCGCCTCTATGAACATCAGATCTATCGGGAAACAATTCTAAGATAAAGTTTTATTGTATAGACCAGCTAGATATATTTGTCCAAACGATGCTCTTATTTTTTGAGTTTAGAAGTAAACATTACAAAACTAGGTTACGATTAAATATATTATATTTACTATCACACTTTGTTTCTTTTATGTTTTTCTTCTTCGTATTTTTCTAAATATGTGTCAAGTAAATCAAAGTTATAAATTATGTGTTAATATCGCTAACGTTGTTCTAAATTCAAAGTAGTTTTGTTAATTAAAGTATCCTATACAATGATTTAATCTATATAATTCAAAGCTAAGAAAATATAGTACTAATATGTTTGCTCATAGTTAGTTACTATAATAAAAAAACAAATTTTACTAAGAATAAATTTTAAATTTAACAAAATTTGTTCCCCGTGTTCAACACAGCTGTACACCGGTAAGGTAATTTGTTCTCCCCTATTATTTATTTAAATATGTTTAACCTGTAACTTGTGATTATCATTTTTCTACCATTTTTCATATCAAACAAACTAACAAACTGGAACAATGTAGCAACCTAAGCCAAATTTGAAGTATTATAAAGCATATACATTTTTATAATTCGTTTAAAATACAACAAATAATTCCAGAAACAAAAAGTGTCATTTAAAGGAGTAATAAATTTAACAACCATTACTATAAGTTACTACCAATTTGTTTAATTTTATAAATTATGTCTGCTCGTGGCTGGAAATAATATTACAGACTGACTTATTATTTATGGACCTGACTATCCAATTTAATGTTCAGTCTGGGGTTCCCAAGGCTCCAATTTAAGGCCATGTCTTTTTACAATTGTGATTAATAACTTATGTAATTACTTTCAGTCAAAAAAGCATTGTTGAATCCCGATTATGTAAATGCTTTTTTACACATTGAAAGTGATTAAGATTCTTTAGATATACAAAATGGCCTTGATATTGTTTTAAAGATTGACTGTTGATATTCAAATGAATTTTAACATATAAAAGTGCAAATTGACGAATTTTACAAGATCTCGAACATGGATTTAGTAAAATTACATTTAAAAGTGTGTTTCAATGGCTGGAATAAAGAAATTTTGGCATTTAGGAGTTTTAATAAATCCAAATGTATTAGTTAAGTCTTATATCCATAAATGTGTATCGACAGCTTGTAAAATATGAGATTCATATTTAGATAGAGTATACACTTTAAAAAATATGGAAACATCAAAGTTATTGTGTAATGACTTGGTCAGGTCAAGATGGGAGAGTGAATCCATTATTTTGAATCAAATATATGTAACATACCAATAAGGCTTAGAGAGAATTAAAAAAAAACGCTTCATATAGTTTTGATTTTTAAAATAATTAAATTTTTATACATATATGACTACTTATGATGAGTTGCTGGATCTTATTGTGTTCCAGAGGTTATACCTGAGGAGCACATTAACATATCTGGTATTATTGTACAAACTGGTACATGGTCAGGTAGATGATCTCTCCAGTGTAGCGGCCCTGACCTATCGTGACTATAATTTTTATATTCGAAATGAACGGTTGTTTCCTTTACCTTACTCAAGCACTGTATCACGTCGCCGCTTTATTAGGATGTGAGGTGCTGCAGTTAAATAAATAGTGAGATATGATGTTGACATTTTTAATGCAAAAAGAAATGCATCCTACTCACCAGTTAATGTTTTTTATTATAGTAAGTCTTTGCATTGTAATTTAATTGTATTGTTATTATATATAAAAAAACCATACAAAAACATGATATATTAAATATAAAATGATATATTAAACATAATTGCAACAAACTAGAAAATACATAAACAATTTCAAATTTAAAAGAAATACTTTTAATGGCTAATATAACTAATAGTCAATCCTAAAATAATTTATTAACGTTTTAAGAATATTGCAACGAGATAAATCATTAAAAACGTACGAGCTACTTTTACTCTTGGTCTGTATGGTTTTATAGTCTGCGGTATATTTTTTACACAAATGTGAAAGACCACAATACTGATA
Source organism: Homalodisca vitripennis (assembly GCF_021130785.1). Lineage (NCBI taxonomy): Eukaryota > Metazoa > Arthropoda > Insecta > Hemiptera > Cicadellidae > Homalodisca > Homalodisca vitripennis. Next base: position 84,895 of record NW_025777074.1, on the reverse strand, counting down.
TTTTTGAGTGTACTGAGACATTCTAAATAACGCATTTTAGTCATTTGTATTTACTTGTTAAAAGAATTTTATTCTGAATAGTATAACCATTAAATATATTATGAAAAATCAATAAATATCCTTAAACTATCGGAAAACATAAATCATGAAACCTATAAACCCAGTTCTACTCACTAGACACAATATATTAAGAGATTTCAGATAATATATGAAGTCATAAATTGTACGATACAGTTAAATTTTGTCGATGAGATACATATATAATTTAGATATAGTACCATAAAATATATCCAGCTAAACGAGGATGTTGTTTTTAAAAGGGTATAATATTTTTCAGAACATTAACAAAAAAAATATAGCACTTTAAAAGCGTTGTTTACGTTTTTAAATACAATATCCTTTTTTAATAATCCCTAAAGAAGTTTAAATAATTATATTTTTGTATACATTATAGTAATTAACTGAAGATTTATTTGAAACCTATAGTTTATACATTATATTGAAGGTAGCGTGTGCTACAAGGACTTACAGGAACCATAAAGGAGTCACTGTCCAGCCACACCTCTTCAGTTTTAATTGGCTCCTACAATGATTGCTTAGTTCTTAAACTTATTGAAGAAGGTTCACATTTGGGTTCTCAGCAAATAGCCAATAATGTACAAACTTAATAAACGGCAGCTCTCAATGTGGGCCATGCATTGTTAGAGTAAAACTACTCTAAATCAGTTATTTATTATTTGATTTAATACTTTTTGTGTCCATTATATTTATGAACAAACCCTCAATAAATTAACAATTTTACAATTCTTGAAAACATTCTAGTTTTTAAGATATTCAAAGTTTAAACGTTTTAATTACAGTGGTATAAATATTTAAATAAAAATGCATAAACATACGTAAAGGTCTTTCAAAATGCAAATTTGTACGATATTCTCCACATAAACTAAGCACGTTAAAATAGCATGCGTGAGTTATTGACAAAATCTCAAAGTATCCGCCTTTCTTACTACCTGTATGGACTAATTCATCATGCCCAGAATGAGCTAGTTCAACTAACGAGAATAGTTCAATTTGTATAAAAGTTTCTGCGCACTTCTACTTCTCAAATATTATATTTTTCATTTTCGGAAAGCGTGAGGGCCTGTATCCTTAATTAAGAACTTAAATATTTGTTGTATACTTTAGCATTTAATGATCATGCTGTAGATTAATATAGTTGTTAATTAAAACACGTACAAGTTACATATACTTCAGTAAATGTAATGTATTTTATAAATAAATTTTACACAAGTACCGTGTAAGTGATAATTTGTAATCAGAATTGCAAGAATGCCACAATACATATGATATGTCATTCTTAATATATCAGAGTCACAATTTTTATGTAATGTCGTTTCGTTGAATATCTTCCTTTTTTGCTGTGAGCTCAAATTAAAAAGTAAAACCCGATTGTAAACGGTATAGAACAGATATCTAAAGTCTACTAAGGGAATCTCGTTGAGTTAATAATGAGATCAAATTAATAGCATTTCATTGCTCGTTATCATAATTAAACGCGTCAATTTGATAAATAGTTCTTTTCTTTAACTCAGTACTAACAATGTACTGTGTTATATGTTCATTTAATACATGAAACATAACATATAGAAATTACTGCGAAATTACGGACACTTCAATGTATTACGCTACAGAAGTGATTGTTAAAATCTTAATGAATTAATTATGCAAGCAATAGTCAATGCCGAACAGGTTATACTAGGAAATTTTTAATAATATTACTTTGCATTGTAATAACCCGTTGGAATCGGAATTGTGGAATAATTATTAAATATATTTTCCTTCAATATTGATTTTTAATGTGATTTGCCATGACAACTAACTTATATGCATGTAATTAACCAATTGAAACAGTCCTCGTCTGAAACGTCAGATAAATTAGTCAAAGTACTTTAACATCAGCAGGGAAAGTTTCTTTGGTTAGTAAGGTTCACACATCACTGATTACTGTTCCAATTAGTAGATTAAATATGGTTACTACCAGCATGATAACTTGAAACATTTAAATAACCTCTGATTGGATCTGATACTTGAGTTATAATATAACAATTTTTAGTATAATTTACTAAAACAGTGTTTTATGACAAATATTAAAATTTTTATTACATTTAAGGCTTTGTGCTTTATAAGTGGGCACTTGAATTGAGTAACAAATATTATATAATTATTTACTTTACTTGTTTTTTCTTTACAGGTATATTTTTTCTAGATACTTACGAATAGTTGACAAATATTACATGTAATATGTACGCCACAATTAGCAAGCCGTGTGTTGGTATATATTTTTATTCCTACATGTATTTTTAAGTGTTATTTTAGTTTTACACTCCAACTGCTTTCCCCCAAAAGATTTTAACAGTGAGAATCTAAAAGGATTGTTCCGATAGTACTTATCTATTCTACTATATAAAATATTATGGTATTTTTATTATTGTATGTGTCCTATTTAATCTCGTAAGAATTCTGGACTGGTTTTACTGATATATTTTATAGACAGTCTTAGTATCCCTTGTTAGAATGTAGGCATATTCCAACCCGAAAATATCTCTGGAATAAAGCCAAATCATCTGTAAACTTGAAAAAAATGCATCTTGGTCTTTAAAGTTACATTACACCAAGCAATAATTAACAAATCAAATGGTATGTTAAATAAGTAACTATTTTATATAAACATTGTTTATGCTAGCATAACTATATGATTAATTCATTTTATTTCTATTAGCTTTTTTGTAAAAATTTTGTTACGTATTTTTGAAAGCATAATGTAATATTGATAGAAACCAAACCCATTACACTTCCCTTTCTGTAACTTCTGTTGTGCACAAACGAAGATAATGTCCAGATTAGGCAATTAAAAGTTTTCTTACAAATATTTTTAAATGTATGTTTTAGGAAATATTAAGTAAGCAGTGGTTGTTTAGTACTGTGTTGTAAAGACAAGGTTACTACATAAGTTTAAACATAAATTTAAATAAATCTAAATCTTATAAAACACAAATTATTTGTCTTTTGATAGAAGGCTTCTCAGATTTGGGTGTGGGCATCTTCAGGGCAACAAATCACTGAGTTCTGTTACAGCTACAACTACTACTAGTGAATGAAATAAGACTACTCTTTCAATAGTACTTCGTTTTCGATCGTACTACATCCCTTAGTAGATTGTAGAGACCTGTATAAATAATTATGTAGGAATCTTGGAGATGTCGCAAAGGCACATAAATTGCAGTGCCAGAGATAACACATCTGCCATGAGAAACAAAACATATACATGCTTACCTTCGTAAATGGTTCTATCCAATATTTTATGTTTAATAGTAAATTAACACGCATTTCAAGTAAGAATAACTATTATGTAGTTAGACATGATTTTCAGATTATAGGAATCTTGGAGATGTCGCAAAGCCTAATAAAATTGCAGTGCCAGATAACACATCTGAAATGAGAAACACAACATATACATGCTTAGCTTCGTAAATGGTTCTATCCAATATTTTATGGTTAATAGTAAATTAACACGCATTTCAAGTAAGAATAACTATTATGTAGTTAGACATGATTTTCAGATTATAGGAATCTTGGAGATGTCGCAAAGCCTAATAAAATTGCAGTGCCAGATAACACATCTGAAATGAGAAACACAACATATACATGCTTAGCTTCGTAAATGGTTCTATCCAATATTTTATGGTTAATAGTAAATTAACACGCATTTCAAGTAAGAATAACTATTATGTCTCAGTGGTAAAAATTTAACAAAATTTAGAGGGATGAAAATTTTGATCAGTGATAAAACTAAAAGTGACTATGGTCATGTCTAGTAGTATAATACTGTATCTGTCAAATGAAGTAACAATATTTTATTAAATAAATACAGACATAAATTTGGCCTGCGCTACAACAAACAGTGTATTTTGCATTAGAGCTGAGGTTGCTTAAGCCCATTTAGACCATCCATCAATTAATTATACGCAGTTATCTGTCAACGCAGCTCCCAGTGGACGAACTCAATCTCAGATATAGTTAAACTGAGCGTTACTGAACATTTTACTTTAGTCTTATAGGTAACCATGATTGACTCGAGAAACCAGCCGAATTAAAAAAATTGTAAAGAAATGTTACACACACACACACACACACACACACACACACACACACACACACACACACACATATATATATATATATACTTTATAATAGTGCAAGTGACACTTGCATTATTATAAAGTGAAAAAATATACTTTACAGAAGATAGTGTTAAAATTAAATAGTAATATTTGACCTAAGTGCTCTTTTACGTTGAATTCTTTCGTTAGCGTACTGAAATTTTATTTAAAAACTGCTATAAAACCAAACTTTCTTAATAAAAATGTGAATATATCGTGTGACAAGATACCCCAAGAAAGATTTCATCTGAACATTTAGATTTTTGGAGTTATGTGATGGTGCATTATGAAGTATATAATATGGTTCAGCGTCTTTAATGCAGATATCTCAGTCAACAACCACAATTTATTTTTTGTCTAGTTGGAGGACTAAAATATTATTTTTTATTATTCTTTATCTTTCTTTCCATTCGCAGGAGATCTAGAGAAATAATTCAGCTACATACTTGAAATTTCACATGCTTATAGATTTAATTGCTTATACATGTTATGGACAGCCTATTAAATTTTAATAATATAGTTAGTACCTTTAAATTGACAGCAATAGAACTGGATTCTTAATTTTATACATTATTTCTATTAAAACTAATGTTATGTAATTATTCATTCGAGTTATTCTAATAACAGTCAAATTCAAATTATTCACAGTTAACAACAAACATGTGTACCGTTATTTAGTTTAATTATGTATAATGCATATTTTCGCAACCATGCTACTCTTTATGGGATAATTCAATATTCTTGGATGTGCTTGGAACTCAATTATTGGCGCAATTATTACTTAATTGGCATGCGTAGTAATGCATTAACTTACTCAAAATTGTTAGCCGATCGTCTGCTTACTGCAATTTAAATTAATTCTTTTTCCATGTTAGTTAACCCTTTCAAGAAAGACATCGATTCTATATGTAGGCTATTATGAAGTAAATTTGTAAATAATATAGTTAATTACGTGTGATGGAGTATTATATCCCAAATTAAATTAGATACAAATTGTGAGCATGTTCAAGTTGTATTGATAAATGGCTAACCGCGTAACAATTTTGTTTAAAGCGAGATAATTTTTAACTTCGAATCCTTTTTGAATTATTCTAGTATAGATTGAGTCCTTTTTTTTCCTTTTTGAGACTATAACTGCAATGTCAAACCAAGATTGCTGACGCCATGGTATTTTTATAGATTACAACGTTTAAGGGAAGTAACTTTAAAGTATTATAAATAATTAAGTTTCTAAGCAAATATTCCAAAAAAAACATTGCAGTCGGTTATCTCACCTCTAGAGAAAGTTTATTCTTACTTCTTATTAGCAACAACGTGGAAAAGTTATTTTTTATTTTATATCTAGAAGGGATGAATTTACATTTATTACAAAAACTAAGCTTGGATATAAACTTAGTATTCTCAAGTATTTGTTTCTTTGAACTCAGACATCTCTAAACCCATGTTTTTTTCCATTTGGACAAATAATAGCTGCACAAATCTGCTTCTAATGTTTCTCAAAACATCCAAGTCGTATTTTTTCTCACTTCAGACGAACATGACTCCTTATATCAGAAGTCAAGTCAGTGACAGTGTCAGATTGCAAATGATAGACTAAGAGGAAGGTTAAATGGAGCTATACTTAACATTTATATAATCATGTAAGTGCCAAACATTGTGTCAGTGATTGATAATATGCTATGACAAAGAATGTAAACAGCCGAATATATTTTGCTTCTTGGTCTAATATTGTCAACTATGGTTATTAAATCAACTTAAATCTTTCTTGTACATTCTCATCTCAATAACTTCTTTTGCTGAGTGTTAGCCAATATATATGTTTTCTGTTCACATTTTGAGAATGAATTGATCTATAGAGTCGAATTATTTCGAGAACCATATAAAAGCAGCATCGCCTTTTATGATAGTACCTGGCAATCCCATAGTTTTAGCTGACCTTTAGCGAACATATTTATTTTATTATTTATTTATTACTTAAGGATATCCCATGACGGGAACAAGAAACATAGAAGGGCAGGTAAGTTTGTAACAAACTAGTACAATCATATCAATGGCTTACACTGAAAACCTCGTATGGGCTAAAATACATGTGGTAAGTTTTTCAACATTCCTGGGGAGATCATAGTAACTGTCTGACAAGTTCAGTTTGTTTTTGATAGAGCCATAAATCTATCCGGCCTGTAAATAATACATTACAGTTCTTCATCTGAACGGTCACCTTTTTTGAACTAGAGGAAACAATTGTCATGTCGCTGTATTAAAAAAGGGATTTTACTGAATAAGACAAGTGTATCCTAGCCGTGCGCAGTCTTTAAGATACCCTCCAGATAAGTAGATTTCTCTGTTCATTAGTCTTTTCTCTACCCTGCTGTGAACAGAGTTACATTCCATCTGAGTGACCCCTTTTTTAAGGAAATTCTGTGAAATGGTTAGTCCAGTTTGTTTGGATTATAGCAGCAGAGCATTCAAATAAATACTGGTCCGATTTTGTTATTACACAAATTAGTACAGAAAATAAGTTGGCAATACCTTTTTTGTCTACATACTTGGCAATAGAACTTCATATAGAGTTCATCAAAGATTAAAAAATATATACCACAGTAATATTTTTTCCGACTGATTTACTGTATGTTTTATGTAGTCAATACAAATAGGCTTTCGACTGCCACTTGGGCTCATTCTACATTTTATTGAGTTTTTTTTTTATCTTTCCTGCATTAATGTGATAAAAGTTTGAGTAAGGATTCTTTAAATCCTTCAATGAGATCTCTTCTAAGGTTTTCTTTGTTTCTTATTACAAGGACTTCTACTTATGACTTCTAAATTAAGTAAATCAGTACCAATCTATTTGGCTCTTATACCACCTAATTCACAGGAAGTTACCCAGTTACGAACTATCAATTCAATTACACAAAATATGTAAACAAACATTTTGTTAACCCTCTCTTAACTTTGATCGAGCTTAATATGGTAGACTCGTGAGTTATTTCGTCTGTTCTTAGCATCATAAATATTTCTTTGAGCGACAGGTGTTTGCCTCAATTTAACTTCCAAAACTTTTCAAAAAGCACTTTGCTTTTTTCTATAATCACTCTATATTATCTAAACGATTTTCCACTTTTATTCATGCAAATACATGTTCTTTTTAAATCTCTATTACTTCTCATTTAATCTTCATCCACAGTCTCCTTCTCCTTACAATCTATGTGTTCTGTTTTTCTCCTGGTTCCATTCTTGCTTATTCACTTTTCCTCTCTTAATTATTCTGTTTACCTTGAACTTATTTACTCACGTTTACAACGTATTTTCGAACAGCTTAATCTGTCTATACTTTAAATGCAATTTATATTTTATTACCTTCCTTATAATCAGAAAACTAAATGATTTCCCTCACTTATTAAGTGATAATTTGTATCATGATTAGGATAATCTATGTCTTTACTAATTCATAGACTTAAACCAGGTAGTCGTAGTCGTAGTCCACAAATATCTTTGGCTAGTTTTATCGATAGACTCTGTGATATACGTCATTCAATAAAATAGTGACTGTTATTACACTAATACAGCCTTTTGTTCATTAAGAACACGTTTGTCAGAACATGTTTGACATGATTTATCGTTTAACTGTCCTAGTAACTGTTAAATCCTCATCTATTTGATATACGACGTTTACATAGCTATAGACACAAGTAGCATTTAATGGTAAAATATGAAATACGAGTTTATTAAGAATCAGCGTCATTGTGCAGTAATACCACAAAATTTAAATATATCCGTATATGTTAAATTGTATTTAAATATCATAACCAATAAGGTTTTTACAGTTCTGAAATTTTTTCAAAGTGTTGTGGTGTTACATGTTTACCAACTAATGTATATGAAATACTAAACAAATGGAAGAAACATTCACAGATTTACAAAATTAACATTATCATAATTATTGGATATTTTTTACAATTAAGATAATAGAGGACATTTTAATGTTCTTAATGAAAATAATTTATGAGATTTTGTATAAATTTCATGTTACAATTATAAAGATACATAAATCTGGAGACTAAAAGAGAAGTTGATGGAGTTAAAAGTGACTTGGTAAAGCCGAAATTCTTTATACGTCTTGATTAAATTACTTACACCCTTATAAAATAATGATATAAATAGGTAAACCTGAAATTTATTCATACTTTTAAGGGTTATTCCTGTATATAAGATCAACAAATCGTCCCACGTTTTAACAAAACGCCATTTTTATATATAAAATTAAAAATCGTTTAATGATATACACATTCACGACTAAAGCTAGAAAATTCGTTATAAAACACAAATTGCTATTATTTCGTGATCAAAATAAAGTATGTGCACTAATAACTTATTATTATTATTATTGTGTTAACAAAACTAGTTTTTATAGAACACATATATATTTTCCATCAAACTGGAATACCTATTTTTTAGATAAGTGCTTTCTATTTTGGGATCGAAAACCTTTCAACCCAATTTACCATAATCCAAATGTAGTGTATAAAATAGTTCAATACTTTCAAAGAAGCTTCTAAATCAAAGAATCATGATTTTACTCTGAATAGTTTATTCAGTGAATAATAGTATTAAATTGTAGCTTATTTCATCTCAATTTATTGAATTTTACGCCCAAGCAATTTTATGCACTACTCAGATAAATGTAATATATAAGGGTGAACGTGGCTAAATAATATTTATTATTTACCTGTATAAAACATTACGTCCATACATACGTATAAACAAGCACATAGGAATAAACAAATGTGTATTGTAATAGTTCTAGCTGTAATTTAATGTACAATAATATATACGAGTATAAGATACAGTATGGCTAATAGATATTTTAAGTATGGATATATACTGTAAAATAACTTCCGGAGTTAGACTTAAAATCATAATATAATTTTTTAGGGCTTTTTGACTTGGTCATTTAAAAGAATATCAAACTGCTAGGAGATCAAGATACTATGTTAAACAAGAATTTGGAAACAAATATTAATACAAAACTTTTCCTGTAACTTTTGATTTGTACTCACGATAACCTATTTTGTGAGAAAAGATTAATGTTACAGTTCCGGTTTTACTGTGGGTAAAGAAAATTTGCTCCTAATTTAAAATTTCTTATTGTAATTTAATTTGTATGTTCTTTCCAACAATTACTACAGGTCTCTTAAAGGGGATATCATACATTTAAAAAATTATTTCGATATTACGTTTACCGTTCGAACTTTCATTCAGTTTATATCGAGATATCCTTGAAGTTTCTGTTTTAAGCAAATGTTACCTCTTTCAGAATAACTGTTAGTAAGAAGAGTCATGACACAAAAAGATCATCTTGCTATGTGACGTGCATAAAACTATATGAGTGGAAAGGTCTAGGTCAGCTGAGTAGGGATTTTAATCGCTTGTCGTATCAGGCTTCGCTTTGAGGTTACATCAAAGTTTTAAATACATAGCTCAATTCCTGTTCAAGTTGTCCGACAGTCCGATATACACACAGACAATTACACAATCAAAGTGTTGACACACAAATTACACACCATAGTACTCGTGATGTGTTAATCAATATTTAGATACATGAAACCTTACGTGGAATATATACTTTCATATGTTTACTTTTTTCAATAACTTGGTTTTAATGTAGTGTTTGGATAGTAAAATTACAAAAACCAAGTCAGTGAGCAAAACGTGTTAATATATCAAGTATATTAGTCTCTTAAGGGTTTATTTGCTTTTTTATCTATTAATTCTGCTGGTTTTTTTTACCAAAATGTTTGGCTGCAATACCAATGTTTGTTAAAATATTTCTGTTGACATTTCTACGAAAAATTTAGCTATTTATAATATAAGCAATTGTTTCAATACTATACTATGCATAAATTGTACGTATTTGTATTTATGTAAAATTATAAACAACAACAAAAAATAATATAAAAAATTATAATATTGAATTAAATATATATTATATTATTTATTATATTTTATTATAATATTAAATTATAAAATTATAATTATTATTATAATTATTTATAATATTGTAAAATTATATAATACAATTTATGTTGTGTGGAATAACATGTCCCACATGATCTATGAATTTAAAATAACAGTAATAACTTACAATATTAGGAGCAAACAGTTCTCATGAAAAAGGTAAATGTCATTAAATTTTTGTATTAAGTTAAAATAATGAATGCAAGAGCAATAATACAGAGCACATAATAGTAAACAATGTCATGATTTGATCTGTTGTGTATGATGTTGTGGCGAATGTTATGTCATGTCCAAGCTCGTGTTAACCGAAACATACATACATGTATCCGAGCCGTAACAAACATTTCACATGAGTAGCTCGTACTCGCTGTCAGCATATTCATTTTGTCTCTTCAACTGTCATTTTAGGGTATTTCAATTAATTCAGAAGTTAATTTTATCAGATCTCATTATACAGGCATTGTATTGTATTGAAACATATTGGAATATGAACATTATATTTACATATGAAGTAACATGATTCCATATATCCAAAAGACAATTATAATCTGTTCTTATGTTTCTGTAATAACCCATGATAAATCGCTTTCAACGTCTTGGTTGAATAACCGCCATATTCTAACTACTTAAATATTTGTTAGTGATATATCTTATACAAATCTTATAGGGACATGTATTAATATCACTAAAAATAATTTGCATTTAATTATTTATGTAACTAATTTAATCTAAAGTAACTCATAAATACCTTTATATTTTAAAACAAAATTTGTATAAAAGGTATAACAATTTGTCTAGTTGTAAATTATAACTAAATAATCGAATGGACTTACAATAATTAATTAATAAATTAATATAAACATTTAAATTTTTTTTTTCTCATGAAGAATATTAATTATATTTTAGTTGATTAAAACATTACTTCAAAATAATGAATAACAATTGAAATAGATACCGTAAAGATTTTTGAATTTTTATGCATTGGAAGATTTTTTATTTCGATTGGTGTAGTAATTATATTTACTTCCTCTATAGGTGATAGGATGCCAGTTAAAATGGCAGTCACATAGTTCTAAAGCACAGGTGTGGTTTATTGTGACCGCCATTTTTGATTGATTGATAATTTTTCAATGGTAACTGTAAATGAAATAAATTATTTTGATTGTTATAAGGAATTGAAAACTACTCCTTTAAATGTTACTGTTGGCATTGAATTTGGAGTTAAATAGTCAGTAATGAAATCATTCTTGAAATTTTAGGAAGTGTATCCTGATAAAGTGTTAAAATATATAAGACTAACAAATGTTCTAATTTTAAATTTTCTTTGCCACTCTAGTTTTAATTTTCTTCATCGCAGAGTTATAACGGGCTTCAAAAAGAAAATTTTCTCTCTTTGTGGCTCTTGAAGCCGAATAAAATGTTTAAATTACAGTGTCCAACAGAATAATTAGAATACAGTCATAGTAGGATATTTATGCATGAAAACTTTAACACTAATAGCTCAGTATAAATGAGTAGAAAGAGAATTACTATATTTTGCAATGAGGTAGACCAAAAAGTGACTCTTAGTTGTTATTAAGAACGACGGTTCGAAAAAAATAATTTCAAATACTGTTGTTTTTGAACATGAGTTAATAAACTAACGGTTATAAAATCTTCTCCAAATCACCACCACTTGGAGTGGAGTATTAGTATTAACCAGGAAAGGCGTGGCAGGTTGTATTATTGCCTTATGATACATTCCGGTGTTGAAGCAGGTTACCTGTAAACAAAGTACAGTGAATACTTTCAGCAATAATGAGGTAATGATGATAACGAGAATATTGTGCCTTGCGCAGAGTACAATTTCCAGGAATACTGAATTTTATATAACTAAACCTCCTCAGACCAGGTTATCTGCACACTTTACAATAATAAAATACTCTAATTGAAAGAGAATTATAATTATAAGTAAAACTTTTGAGAAATTTTCAAATAATACTGCATTGGAAATATTATTTTGGTGTAAGTTTTTAATAAATACCTTGTAACAGGCAGAAAATAAAATAATTATTTTAAAATCAAATATAAATATATACATGTAGTCTGTGCATAGAAAAATATGCATTTTGCTATTGATAAAATTTACTAAACTATTTGAAAGTATTAGATTCACCTCTGTTCTGAATTAAAAGTTTGTAGCAAATAATTTTACTGGTACAATATATCATGAAACAGTTTCTGTTTTAACATCTTATTAAATACGGCTTATCTCAATGACGCTGAAAACTGCCAGGCTTTTAATCGCGTTTGCAGATTAATAGATGTTTCCTTAACAGGAAAAAAACTGAATGATAGTCATGACTGTGTTTTCCTAATGCTGAAATGGCTTTGATTTCCTCGAACTGCTCATCCTTGCAATATTTAATATTGAATATTAAACAGGTATATTTAGTCTCATAAATTTTAATATGCTTTTATATCCAAAACCAAAGTATTTCCAAAACTTTTTATAGAGATTACCTACCGTTTAAAAAGTTTAATGAGCATTAGTTAGAGGTCCTGAAGTCGATGGGGTCAAATATTTTTATTACTATCCATGTAATAGAGATATATTTTTAAATTTCCATAATATTTTATACAATAGATTCAAGAATTTCTGTAAAATAGTTCCTTAAATAAGTTTGATAAGTTTTTCGGTAAGTAAGCGTATTCAAATATTCTTAATAAACTACCTCTAATATTATGTATATCCGGTGCAATAGTAACATTTACATCTTTGACTCGATTAAGAAAACAACGATGGTATGAAAATTATATTTTTTTATCAAGTGACTAGGCCTAATTAATTCCGGTTTAGGAGATATTTGATAAATAAGTGCCTTACTTGAGTATGAATTGTTTATGTAATCCAAAAAACATATAGCTCTTCAAATTTTCCTTTAGAAAAAAGTATATCTATAGTTATAAATTGCAAATAAAAGGTATTACCGTGTGACGATAATCGGGTTAATAATTTATAAATATGTTTCAATTTCAAAGTTTTTGGATATAGGAAACTTTAAAACGAACAAAGAGTTCTGTAGTGGTTACATGTCTATTTCAGCCCATATGAATGGTTTATATAATTTAAAAAATTTTCATTTCCTGTTGAAGCCACGAGGCGTTTGTTTGTAAATTTAATCGATCGTCTTAAAAATTATTTTTTCTATTTAAGTGGTGTTTTGTAGTTAAATAATATTATGTAAAATGACACCTTTTAAATTAGCAATAAAAATTAATTTACAAAAGGAGGATAATCCGGTTAGTTACAAGGTGTATAAGTAAGTCTAAATCAACCAATTTTTTACTATCAGAACTAGTCAGGTATTATTTTTAAAGTAGACAAGGAAGTGTTAGATCCTGAAAGAATTTCATAAAAACTGTACCTCTTCTCACAATAACACTTAACCACAATTATATGAACACAGGATGGCTCACTAGCCCACTAGTTACTTTAGATGTGGGGAACTCACATTTCCTTGGACAAGCAAACACGGAGAATCCGCAAATTAGGTTCTACAGAAGTAGAATCAAACAAACAATTTGAAGTAGTTAAGGGATGTAATCTAAATTGTACTTTAAAAGTTAAACTTGAGCTATCACTCTGAAACTGTTTCACATTTTATAACGAAAACAGACGTCTCGTATTGACTTAATAAATCCTTGTCCCAGTTTACTTACTTAATGTCAGCAGTCTGAATAAGTGTCACATAGACGGTTAAATTAGAACTTTGCGATAACCAAGTTAAATACTATTACTTAACACATAAATATATCCGGTATGAATTGTGAGGCAATTGTTTCAATACTATACGATGCATAAATTGTACGTATTTTATTTATGTAAAATTATATAATACAATTTGTGTTGTGTGGAATAACATGTCCCACATAATCTATGAATTTAAAATAACAGTAATAACTTACAATATTAGGAGCAAACAGTTCTCATGAAAAAGCTAAATGTCATTAAATTTTGTATTAAGTTAAAATAATGATATATATATATATATATATATATATATATATATATATATATATTTACAGAAACAGGTTATTCTCTTCTTAAGAAATAAACCACGGTATATTGGTTTGAAACATTTATAAATTTTCGTGTATCTAGGTACACTTCTTCAGATAAATATACATGTATAAATATTTACATAAATTGTGTAAAAATCATTAGGTTAGAACTCAAACAAGAAAAACAAACATTATAAATAAATACAGTAGATCAGCAGCTGATGGGGCCATGGCATGACGTGTGTGAATAAGTTGACGAAAACTAAATTTATCTTAAATTAAGACCCCTTGGATTTCTTGTCTGAAGCACCAATTGGTGTGCAGTTTCACTTTTTTTAAATTTAAATCTATTAAGGCTTTCGTTTGAATCTTCAGGGATCTTATTTATGCCTTTGATGGTGTAGCAATTTTCGATCTGATTTTGTTTATGGACATTGATAGCGTGACTGGCTAAAGGTTTTTCTATATCGCTATGGTCAATGTCAAATCGATGGCCAGTTACTCGTATCCGTAAAGGATTCGATGTCTGGCCGACGTATTGTTTTTCACAAAATTTACAGTCAAATTGGTAAATAAGGTTTTTTGTGTCACAGTTGATAGTTCCTTTGATAGGATATACATGATTGGTTACATTACTTTTGAAATTTTTACTTGTAGACATGATCTTACAGGTTCCACAACGGGGTTTTGGGCAAGGTTTACAAGCAAAGGCCTGTGATTCCTTATTTTCCTTTTTTAGAGTGGAAAATTGCATATATATATATATATATATGCAAATTGGAATGTAAGCAAATGGCACGATAAAGTGTTTGGTTCTACCTTAAGAAGGTAATGACTGATTTTGCAAAACAATATTATGAATTTGTCTTCTGTAACAGTAACTTGATAAATACAAGAAACTAAATTTTTGAGTTTAATTTGTATACGTATTTTAACTAAATTATTTGGTTAAAATTAGTTTAATTTCTTTTATAAATTAGCATATTATTTAAATACCAAGTGCAATACTAATTAGCATTAACAGTATTAGAACGTAAACCATTATTCCCTTTTATTAGTATATGTCCTCCACGAATAGCTTTAAGTGAACAGCTTACAAACCATAAAACAGTTGCGTCAACCGTTTAAACTATAGAATAGTTTTTGTATTAAAAATTAAATAATACACTTGAATACCTGGTGTAAAATCCAAAGAAAAAGATTATAATAGGATATCATTATCAAATTGTTGGATATTATGATTTATAATAATATATGTAAATATGAAGAGAAATAAATGTAAATGAAGGTAAGGAATGAACATATACGTACAGTAATATGCGATATAGTAATTATAAGCTATGGTGATTGTAGCTACCAAACTGCCACTATTCTTTCTATCTATCCAACTAACACCACCATTTGTTTAATACCATTAAGTGTTCCCATGACCTAAGTAACATTAGGGATATCCCTATCACCAGAATTAGGTATTAAGATTAAATTGTAGATGAAAAGGAGAAAATATTATTTGTTGTAAACTGTGACTCAAAATATTAAATAATGGATCAATAATGGATTCTTAAACTAGATGAAGTATTTTATATTTATATATATATATATATATATATATATATATATATAATGAAGTATACAAGTATATAATAAACATTTGAACTATATAATTATTTTTTTATAAGAGTCTATATAAATTATCAGTCCAGAGAGCTTCATAATTTTAAATGCCGAAACAATGACAAAATACAATGGAATTAAATATTCAGAAGCAGTTCATAAGCTCATTACGTTCTGAAATCTGATTAAAGCTACTGGTTGTTTTCATCTATTTATAATAAATTATAGGATTTGTATTTGGCTCATTTCACAAATCAATAGTAATGATCAGTTTCTCTTTTACAATGACCATGGAAAAGTTTTTAATTAGTTGTAAGTTGAAAAGATATTTTTGGTAAAAATAAAACGAATATAGCCTTCTATTATAACATATGATTAAAAGTCACATACGCAATAGAACAAAGAAGTTTATTTGAATAGGTAGTCAGTTTAAAAATGATTCCATAATAATTTTTACCTATAAAGTTTGCACTACAAAAGCCAAATTAGATATTAAAAATGGCTGCCAAGGTATTCACTAAACTTTCCATGTTTGTTTAGTTATAGTCAGATTTTAATAAGTATTCAGTAAAGTTTGATTTGATTTTATATATGTTATTTATTTTCAAACCTTGTATATCTTCCTTAAACCTTTGATTAAAATTCTTGCCAGTTTGCCCTATATCATAGCTTTCAGAGTCACTAGAGCAAATTTTGTATACTCCAGATGGTTTTTATAATTCTTGTTTGCCATCATTTTATTTCCCTTTTTTCAAAAAGTTTAGTGTATTATTTACTGTTTGGTAACTTATAAAAGATTTTGAAAGGTTAATTTAGTATTAAACGGTGCACATATATATTTCTGAAATTCTTTAGTATTACCACTAGGTACTATTATGTTGGATTTATAGATATTTCATGTTTTCTTCTTAATCATTCGTCTACAATCTGGGGTTGATATCTATTTTTGACAGCTAGGTAATTTATTATTCTCATTTCTTTGGTTTCATTCTCTTCTCTCATTGTTACATTTAACATCCTGTTTACCGTTGAGTGAAATGCTGCTAATTTGTTTTTCCAATGATGGTTACAGAATGATGGTATTAGAAGATGTGTTTGGGTTGTTTTCTATAAATTTGAAATGAGTGATTTCCATTAGGATAAGAAATTCTTATATCAATAAACTTAATTTGAACTGTTTGGATTTCTTTTTAAAACTGAATTGTTAGTGATATATAATTGAGGAATGTCAAAAAGTGTTCTGATTGGTTCTCATCTCCTTTGAAAAGACATAAGATATCATCAACAAATCTAAACCAATAAATTATGTTGTCTTTGAATGGAATGGATTAGTATCCTTCATTATTTTGTTCTTTTCTAAACGTTATATATTTACCACAAAATGGCACTTAAATTTTATTGACAATTTTTCCGAAAGTTCGGTAAAGAGTCTGAAAGATTTGTTTACACGTCACAATATTGTTTCTTATTTTAGTCATTTTATTAGTGTTAACAAAAGAGTTTAGCTAGATAAAAAATTCAAGTTTCAGTTATGTACATTTTTATTCTTAAATTCTAGAGATGATTAAGAAAAAGGTAATGAAATCCATCCTAGCATATTTCATCCTATTTTTGCTGAGAATACAGTCCGAAAATAATAATAATTTCAAGTCAAACACCATTGTAATTGATTATCTGTTTTTCATTGACCTTATTATTTAAAATGTCAGAATAATTCTTTTATATTTAATATATTTGTTATTAGTTCCATTGTTTCTGCAGCCGTACGCTACACCACACATAATTTATATATACGCACTGCAATAATATTACTGTGTTAACCAGCCTATGCGCGTGACTGTACGAGGGTTGACGCACCGGCGTCTTTGGATACTATAGATGACTCATGTAATGTACCCACTAACTTTTCGTGACTAACTCCAAAGCCATGTTTCAAGCAAGCGTACAAGATGGCCTCCCAATACTAGCTCATCCTCCTTGTTTTCATTTTGGAATACTGACAAAATTCAATTAAAGAAATAAAATTATCTGTGCACAGGGAAGGGAATAATAGTACACTATTTTGAACAAAGTAGTAAATATTTTGAAGTAATACATTAGTAGCATGATGAATTTAATCTCTAATCTCTAATCGATTTGGCCATAAAATAATAAATTATTAAAAGCTAGCATTGCTGAATTTTAATAATAACGCGTATTTATTGAATTACTATTTTTTTAATATTGATGCCAAAGTTATTTTATTCTGATTAAGTTGGAAACAAACTGACACAACTGTAGGAAATTGCTTTAAATATTTCGCGTAAGAAACGTTAAACTAATTAATCAAAGTAAGTTGACATGAACGAGTAAAGTTTCTACGGGTAGAGTGGCTTGCACACTACTGGTATCTGTCCTAATTATTAGGCGATATGTAGTAATTACCAGCATAAAGACGTGGCTTCAACCACCTCTGATTGGAATTACGTTAATTGCCTACTACTTATAAAGTAAAATACTGTTAGGTTATTTACCAATATTATAACGTTAGAACTATCACATTAAGACAATATAGGCATGCGTATCATGACAAAACTTTTATAAGGTTAAGTATAAATATATCTTTAGACTTCTCATATAAATTGTACATGATTATACATGAATATAATTAGAAGGTGATCGTTTTTAAAAGCTCAATGTGTATTGGGATATAAAAACAAATAAAATTTCCTAATGGTATTATAGTCTTATCCTCATTATTTTTACACCCTGTAGTCCGCAGTATGATAATTAATGACATTGATAAAGATCGAGTGTTAGGATAAACTAGTGAATTGGAAAGAACTTCATAATTTATTATATTTATGAAACAGGCATTAAGAAGTTCTCGTATTATTTTTGGCTTATTCATTAGATGTTACCTATTAATAAAATACATTGTTTTACAGCAAATAAGAAATATGAACACATATTTTGGTTTAATGAAGATTTTACCCTTATTGTGAAACATCGTAGCGGCTATGATTACCGCTAGCCCTAAAAGCCCGTTTTTTTTGGTGATTTTTTTTTTTTCTATTCTCCACGTGATAAATGAAGTTATTATAAAATCTATGCTCCTAAATGACCAAATTAGACTCAAATTTATTGTACAATGTGTCCAGTAGGTGTATTTTAAGAAGTGTTCAAACAAATAAAGTCCTACCCGTATGAGGCTAAAACGTAGAAGATACTACCTTTTAAATGATGGTAATTGTTATTCAAAGCATTGATATGTGTTCAAGTTAGAATTACAAATATTACGTATCATCTTTCATGACTTAATTCAAAACTCCTATCAAGACTAGATCAGCAGAAATCAGTTATACGGAGCAATTTGAAATAGAAAAAAAGTAAAACCATTCTTATTCTCATAAGGTCTTGTGCTTCTTTACACCGCAATGAATCCTCAAACAATGCCCAATTCACAGAAAACATACACGATATAATACAGGGAGAATACATAATTAAAGGTCTACTTATATCTTTCTCTGCAAAACAGTTGACTTGATTTAGTTACAATTAATCCGAAATCATGTTCTTAACTACATACACTTATAAAGATCTATTTGAAAAATTATATAAATGTAAACAGCCACCATCTTTTAACATTATGAGTTTTCGGAAATAAGTACAAATTAATTGTTCTTAAAATTGCTTGAAAATTTTTAAAAGAATATCAGTTTTGATTTAGATTATAAAATAAGTGAGATAGAAATGTAATCGGAATACGAATGACAGTGATAATGAAACGTTTAATTGGTTCAGACTGGTTAACGAACTCAACCAAGCTATGAGTAAATTCTGCCTCTGTACAATTTTTGATCTGATTATATTAAAAACTTCCCTTGTTATCGTATTAAGAGTTTTTCCTGCAATATATATATATATATATATATATATATATATATACACTTTTTGTCCTATATGGTACAAAAAGTGCTTACGCAAGCAAACTGGAAAATTGTTAAATAAACGTGTGAACAGAAATAATTGTAAATAACTTAAGAACTCTAAATCCTTGAGCTATAACACATAAAAAAGGCTGTTTATAATGACTTAATGTATCAAGAAATATTATTAGTTTGGTCTATTTAGGAAAACAGATAAATTAACTTCCATGTTTAATTAGAAAGTTTGTTCGTTAAGACTGGCTAGAATTCAACCAAGCTATATGTGCCTTTCTTCCAAGACACTCAAGTGTTATAAACACACATAAACACAGAAAGAGAGAGAGAAACTATATGCATTTTTCTTTCTAAAACCGTTATGTATTCAAGTTATATGCTTCCAATGTCAAAATTCTTTCTACATATTTATCAATCTCTACTCATCTAACATAGGTTTATAGAACATCACTGTAATAAGTGCTTTCCAAAACATCTGAAGAAATAATACATTATCGAGTTAGGTAAATATATCGAATGAGCTTTTAGCGAAATTTTACATTATTAGAATGGTGAAAGGGTAAAATTGGATTTACTATCCAGTAAAAATATAATATTATTTGTACTGCACTCTATAAACCGTACATACTGGAGAAGATTGGAAATTGTCCCATAATGGAGGAAAGTTGTAAACGCATAGACAAATGCAAAAACAGTTATTTGAAAAGAGGTAATTACAAAACTTAACCTTGTTGAATCCTGCCTCCAATAAAAGAGTAAAGGAAGCAGTTCTTTCACTGAAATCTAAATGGCTGTCTTTCACAGTTTAATGTTCTCCATGATCACTGAGGGAACACGAAGGGGATTTACCTGAAGATTTTGCCACAATAACCTTTCAAAAACAGCTTTAAACAGAGTTTTGATTGTATGATTTAAAAACAATACTGACATAAAAGTCTCTGTTTGCTAACAATTCTATCGTTCATGATAATCTATACTTACCTAGTGAGCTCCCAGAATTTGAATCGTGGCTCATAAAGACTGGATTACTGGATTTTGAAAACGTGCTCAGCCACGAAAAATATATGAAACATAAATTATATTTGTTTTTTGTATTGCTAAAGTTAGTTAAAATAAATGTTTATTTATTTTATACAATATTCACCTTTAATGGTATTGCCATCATTTCAAATATCACTCATATAAAGTCTCATATGTTAACAAAATCATACAACTTATATCTTAATATCAACGTTCGTGTAGAGGATTTTGTTTTGCTTTATGGTACTATTAAGTATTGTAACATTTAAATTATTCCCATTATAGTATTTGTGAATACTGTAGAGAAAAGGTTGAATATTTTTTCAATACATATCTCATTAATTTGACATCTGCCGGATTAGTACTCAATGGACGAAGTAATAGAGTCTCTTCTTACTTAGTTGTCTGCATTGGCAATGAAGGTATTAAAACATCGATATATAATTCCAATATACATTGCATGACAAAAAGAACTTGCTCCGCTATTAAAATTAGGCTATTGCCATTTATACAAATTTAATGGATGTACACACACACACACACACACACACACACACACACACACACACACACACACTTCGTGGTCCAACTCGATACGATTTCGTGGTACCATCTACGGGGGGAGAGGAATGTTATTTTTAGTGGGTAAGTCTGGCAGGAATCCCACACTACCCCCACGTATATCTGCCGGAAGATGGACGGTGGAGTTTAGCGATGGCGGTGTCTTTGGAAGATCTTTTTTCAGACAAAAAAACACACACACACACAAAACACACACACACAAAACACACGCACACACACGTATATATAAAACCTGAAAGTTAACAACAAAGTTTTGCATACAATGAGAAATGATAAAGAGTAGGTTTAATTCGTACTTTTATAACAATAGGGTTCACATTAATAACATTGATAACTTTGTTATCAGATTAGGTGTGTTAAGTAAAGGTTTTGCACTAAAAGAGTGTTTAAGCATTTTTACGGCCTCTGCCTCTAACGATTGAAACTGTTTAACTCTTATATGAGATGGCATTGGTAGCTGATACCATTATTTCTTGTAATTTTTAATGATTGGACGGTCACTTTGACTTACTCGGTGTTTGATTCTGCGCATAACAATGCGTGTATCAGGGTTCATCTCCTTCACTAGTGCCTGAACGTGATCCCAGCAGAGCAGAAGCTCCATCGGTACAACATCCTCCTTGATTATTCACTTAAAGGCCATGCTTCTCAAAGTAATCACAAATGATTTCATAACGTCTTTCAAACACTTGTGATATTATATTTCTTCTGCAGTTTGCCCTCTTCTCCTAAACACCGAATAAACTAAATTGACATTTAGAAACGTCGGTAATCGAGTCAAATTACAAACTAAAGTTGGGAATTGTTTTTATTTTACAAACTAAATGGTTCTAAATGACTGTAGAAATGGTACTAATGCGTTATATCTTGTATTTTTAGATAAAGAAATATCTTGCATTTTCTTAGAAACTTCGTCATAAAATTTGATGTTACATGCTGCTTTGATCAAACATGGTTTTACTAGTCTTTCTCCGATCACATAGCGTTTCTTCTCCTTGGTAATTTAATACGAAATTCCAAATGAAGCGGTGGTACCTATTAAGATAACTCATATGCTGCACCTGTTTTTACCCTGTCATTATAGTAATTTTTTAATTTTCCAGAGAAGAATTCAGGTGGCCTGTTACCTACGTTTGCATGATTTGTCTTTAAATGATATTCTAGCTTTGCAAGGTGTAAAGGCTTCATTACTGAGAGCAGCTGCATAAATCACGCACTGAGGTTTAATATCTTTAATTAGTTCAATCACCATACTTCCAAACCTTATATCTTAACAGTTATACTTACGTTTTGGATGCATTTCTAATGGACAAAATACAAACAAATACGAATAAGTACAGTATATTAAACCAAACAATGTCATTAAACATAGTACAACTAAAAAACTCAACTGTATTGTTACATGGAGCTGGCCGTTCAAACTAAAACTGAACAGCGAAAAAATAAGTAAAAGTTGCCAGTTTTACTGTTTCAAACAGCGCTGTCCACAATATAACGTGATAACAGACTGTGCGTACGACGCCCGCATGCCTAACCACGAATCGTACACCTGTTATAGTGGTATTGAAAGCTTTTTTCTACATGATACCCAAATTATTTAAAATGTGAGACGGTTTATCATTCACGAGTTGTACACATACAACCTTGAAGTAAAAATTGATTTCCAATGATTGATTTGCAAGTGTTCCACATTCGTTCGATTGCATGTGGTGTATTGTGGTCTTAATTTCTGTCGAGTCACACCGTATGGGTTTATTTTCTGCAGTTAGGAATTCAATCTTTTCATACAGAAGTCGGTTATAATAAATATGTTTTCACGCGACATTCAGTTGCTGCACGTTGTAGGTTTTAGGTACATATTTATTTATTAAGGTTTATTACATGAGAAATAGTTTGGATTTCAACTATGAAATGAAAATGAAAATTCTCTTTATTTTTTCAGGCGAATTTAGGACTACATAGTCCTTTCTTACGCTTAACCTGATTATTAATATATGTAAGTACAAGCTATTTGTTATCTTCAAAATACAAATCAAATCAGCAGTGTTTCAAAAATAAAATGTATATTTGCTATGTATACTAAAACTAACAACAAATCACTTAACCCTTTCCTGCCCATAGGCTCCGTATGGATTCAGTTTCTTTCTGATTTTCTAGAGCTAACATCTGAAATCTTACAGATTTTAAACTCTGGGGACGGGTAAATTTGATGTTTGGGTGGGAAAATGATTTTTTTTCATGTTGGCACACCTGTAAATTCTCAAAAGAAATGGTTTTGTTCAGCTGAACTCACAGCTACTACATCAACTGCTGGATTCATAATTTTCAGAGATAAATTATTATTATTTACTATTGCTATGGAAACTGGGAAAAATTATTATGATGTTGCCTGGGTTTTCACAAATGTATTTACTTACATAAAATTAAGATAAGTGGTATAATCTTTTGTAAAACACCCAAAGTATAATTGAATCCGTATGGATTCAATAGGCATGACAAGTTCATTGTTTTATGGTAGTGAAGTTCTTCCTATGCCTGTAAGTGCCATATGGATTCAGTTATTTTGTTCAAACGTCATGGTTCCTGCTGTACCTGTAGGTGCCATATGGATTCAATTTGATTTACCTGTGACTAGTGTTTAACTGTGTATATTGCAATTTGTAATAATTTTGACCAGTATTGTAAATAATACATTGTTCAAGAAAAATACAAAATGTTATTGTTATTATTCTGCTATGTATCTAAAAGTTTATTTATTTTTTTTTTTTTGTAAATTAGTGCCATATGGCACCTATGGGCAAATAATTGTGTAGTGACAAAGTAATTGATATTGGATACTTGTGTTCCTATAGAATCCATATGGACATAGTTTCCTAAATGTTTAAATTGTAATTGATTTTCAAAATAATTAATGAAAAGTGTTTATTCAAAGTATAAATAAAAGCATTTTTACAGAAAATTATTTTTTTTTCTTACTTTTTCATAATTTGGGCATGAAAGGGTTAACAAAAACAAAATTGCACTCTTAAATGTATACTGTGCGTAAAATTAATATTTGATTATAAAATAATATTGTTGATACATTTTAAACCAAAATTTAGTAAAAATATACAACATTACAATTAAAAAATTATATTTTTATTAAAATTATTTAATAAAACTATCGAAATATAATGTGAGGCATTTTCTATCTAATAAAGATATCAAATGTTTGAAATTTTGTCATGAAAAAAATATAAAAATAGTTTTTTGAAAATTGTGATAAAAAGTTTAAAAGGTCTGAGACGTTCATTGGTCATGCCATTTACAGAACTAACATTGCCAAATTTTTAATCTCACAAATTTTATGGTCTGTTAAAAAAAAAAAAATTAAAAAAAATTAAAAAAAAATTAAAAAAAAAACAATATGGGACTTCACTTAAAAGTATCATTAAAGATTGTAATAACATTTTTAATAAATTTGACAATGTTTAACTAATTTTTTATATACAATGTGTGAAATCAGCTGTGACTTTTACATTTTAACAAGTATTAGTGGATTCCGAGTAAGGCAATCTATAAAATATACCCATGCTGGTAATAAGTACATATAATCGAATTGATTTTAACTAACCCCTGTGATGTGTCAACCAGTTTAACCACAGAAACTTGTCCCTACGATATGAACTTGCTTTAACAAAATAGTTTTTTCAGACGACGGCAGTATCGAAACGTTTATTTTATGTAAGCTAGTTTATTTATGTCACAACCAATTAAATAATATTATGATCAATATGGGAAATACACTAGTTTTTATGTTTACTTTATGATTCCAATAAGTGTATATTGCCATTAAAGCCAACTTCTTAACAGATTAGTAATAATTTTATTAAAACATTTATGCTATTAAATGCACTGAAAATTTCATTTCTCTTGTTAGTGAGTATTCTCTCCTTTCTTTATAGAAAGTTTTAAAAATTTCAGGAATGTTTTTAAAACAACTTATAAAACCACTTGATTTATATCAGTAATCACATTCTATATACGGTCACTACTGAAGATAAAATGTTTTCTAAGCCAGTTATAAAGCAGTAATATAATAATAAATTTTACTTTATGATTTTTCTGTACTGTAATTTATTAATGCAATTTTATCGGAATTTTCTTCGCTGTTTATGTTTAAGTATTATTAAATTTTAATAACAGATTTTAAAATATTATTAGTTACTTTATGCTTAGTACATTGACTTAAAGATATCCTCTGTGCTCGTATGCTATGACATATTCAGTTGGTATACATGCTGCAAATGGTAAGTTCCAGTATGAAAGCGAATGACCACCATCCACGGATGACGTTACATCTTCGTGGTTGGCTGTCATAGCGGTACCATTATCCCTGCCGGTTTTCTACGACTGTCGGAAAATGTATCCACATATCCACTGCTGCCTTGCCAAACAAACCTAAACAAATACTATGGCGCAATTATCTCCACTGTATTATTTTTTTCCAACAGAAGAGATCACGTCATTTAGTTTAATATTAATAATGTCTCCCGTATGAGCGTTGAGTTTAGGTTCAGTCATAGTCCTCATAGTGCAGCGTCTGGAATCTGACGCCGTCACATATTTTACTGCCGGAATATGGTGATATGTTCCTCTGAAGAAAACAAAAAGTAGTCAATGAGAAGCTCAAATCAAACTCTTTACTTTGTGCGGACATCAGAGACACCTAGAGAACAAAATATAAAAAATACAATGAAATCTACGTGTATCTATGTTTTCGTTACGATAATTAAAATTATTAGAATAATGTTTGTTAGTTAGGCATAGTTTTCCTTATAATTAGTTTTTCCGTAGATTTTTTATTTTAAAAGGCACCGGTGTTGGTCAAAAACCAACAAGTAAATTTAATCCATTTTGTT
The DNA here is from genome assembly GCF_021130785.1 of Homalodisca vitripennis. Taxonomy (NCBI): domain Eukaryota; kingdom Metazoa; phylum Arthropoda; class Insecta; order Hemiptera; family Cicadellidae; genus Homalodisca; species Homalodisca vitripennis. The sequence continues at coordinate 58,576 of NW_025777074.1, read as the reverse complement.
AATTCAAAGAGGTCTTTTTATGTGATAGTCCAGAGCGACGTCAATTGATACATAGTATTAGTTAACTCTAGGTTTATCCAAAAACCCTTTAATAGTTACGCTTGAATATCTTTTTGAAAGAAGCATAATTATAAAAATGCATATGTTTCAAGAAATTTTAAAATCTACGTACTTCAAAAATATTATGTTTAGTTCATTTATTCTTAAAAAAAAATTACCGTACTTAAATTTATCTGTAACTAGGATCAGTTTTAATGACTGAATTAGATTAAGATATTTTACATAAATAAAATGAAGTTGTACATATTTTACATGGGATTTTCAAAAGAATCTTGCGCTAATAATCTTAAAATATGTTTTGGTTTTTAAAACTGAATCCCTATTATAATAAGCGATAATAAAAACAGCATTATTTAGCGATTAAATTGTATTTATTTGTTTTTACATATTTTGCTAAATGATCACGTTAACAACTTAAAAAAGTATTTTTATAATTACATTTTTATGATACAGTGTCATTACTATTACCCGTTGTAAGCAATTCAAGTGTTTTTTCTTGTTATAATTTCTTACAGTGTGGAATGTACTGCAATTTCTTTTGTCATTTACCATGTTTTTATCGTGACATCAATTAGTGTAATGTGCAAATGCTTATGTTTTTAGGGCGAATTTACAAGAAAATAGTAACACAACTACCATGTTTAATATGTATTTGCTACATAGTCAATTTTAAATTAACTAACTAAATATTAAGGTGAGAAAATATATGCTAAAATATTTAAACATTTAAATAGTTTTTTTTAATGAGGTAAAATAAATATTTAATTTTGCAATAAAAGGTCAGCATATGTAGGGACAGCACAGTATTACAGCAGGTCTTTTTTGGTATTCGACTTTGATAATTTGATTACAATAGGGCGTAAGTTTTAGTCGACAATTATTCTCTCTGGCCATGTGTTTGTACAGTCGGAGGCCAGTCAAAGTCGTCGGTAATAGTTAGCTATCACAAGTATTTGTTTGACGAAATTATTTTAACATCATTTTAAATGGTTTTATGTATAGCTCTATGTACAAGTGTCAACTAATTATATCCCAGTACACCCGGCTCTGACTTTTAGTTTGTTTCCTACCCTTGCCATAATTGACATGATCTAACAGAACTTTTTTTCAATATTACAATGTTCCATATATTGAGGTACTTTTTTGTGTATATATATATATATATATATATATATATATATATATATGCATTGAATATACTAAAACATCTTAGGTTGATTAGTAACGAAGACTAGTTTTAAAAATTAAATTAGATTGAAATATTTTACAACATTTGTGTGGCTTGGATAGCATTACAATGTGTTTTGTCACCTTATGAGAATCTTCAAAATACGTTAGTATTTAATATTCATAAAATATTAGAATTTTATATTTTAATTGTATAATGCAACTAGTAGAATTAAAACTATTATAATAGATAAATACATCTTTCAGATTATAAAAAAAGTATTAGTTCCATGTACAAGTAATTGAGGTATACCAGGTATTTATACCTGTGTTAGCCACGTATAATGTACTAATTGGAACAGAGATGTACAAACCATGCTAACCACAGAAGTTCGCTCGATGACGTTGAGTCACTTTGACTAATTAGTTTCATACGAGGGCTGTTTCAAGTGGTTTGTCACATAGATATGAATTATTTGACATCATACAGTAAATTAAATTAGATTGACAGATAAGGATTTAGAGTAATTCTTTATCATGTATGAGGGATACGATATTGCTCGTTAACCTAATCCTTTTACTATTAAATTCAAGTTTAAATATTACTCTCCCTGACTACTAGAAATAGACCCTGATGATCGGAACTACGTTGTATACTATATAAATGGTAATGACCGAACAATAGATAACTTTTACGTAGTTAGTTTAAATACTAATACTACATACTTAATACTTCGAAATACTATAACACACTAAGAATACTGTTTTACAGTTTTACAGCATGCTGTTTATACCGATATCGCTTTCCAAGAGGCATCCCATTCTAGCTAAGTATAAAAATTTTGGTATTTCACTGGATTTGTCTTTCTTAATTTAGAGATATATCTCAAAGACTGTAAGCAATCTTATTTCAGTTTAAAATTCAATTTGAAAATTTCTATTACTTCCCTGAAGCAGAGACGCTTTGTATATAAATAATTTTATTGATATTTAATTAAGGAACATACGAAGTTATCAACGTACTTAAAATTCAGAAATATAGGAAGATCCACTATATTTGCAAAATAATCTGTGTTTTAGTGATTTAATAAAAACAAATTGAATTTAAAATTGTAATTTGGTATAATTATACGTTTTTATTGCTCACATATTTGAATAAATGGAAATATTTACTACCTAAATAGTGCTATGGCTTTTGATTGTATGTAATTTTCAAACATATTTCTACATTCCTAGAGAGTTCTTTTATTAGAATTTATGAAATTATGATATTTAAATTTTCCTTTTAACTTACTAGATTTATAAATATATTACATGAAATATTAAATTTGGATGTGAAAAATAACTGATTTTCTATAACTGGATATTACTGATTTCTTGTATTACTATACGATGGAAAATATCCGGAACAATCCTCCTTCCTCACAACTGATTAATATGCTAAAGTTTGGATCAATTAAAATAATGCCAAGGCTGTATGGAAAAAATAACGTCCCGTACCCTGTACGTTGATTTAGCGATTGGTACTTAAAATATTAACATTTCTTTATCATAGAGAAAATATTATAACACTCTTTAATCTTTTTAGATGAGAATTGTTTAGTTATACTGTATATATTCCACTAATTATTTTTAGTTAACATGACAACTAATATTATTAACATGAAATTATAGTCTGTTGGTATGATTATATTGGAGTAAAGTGTTATTTAACTTAAAATATTGTGAGTGATATTTCATACTACATATCGAATCAATGATGTTGTAGTGTAAGATACAAAGATAACAACAAATAAAACATGCTACGTACAAGAAATAGGCTACTAAAAAGAGTTTATTTAACGGCTGTAAAAAAAATTTAAAAAGTCAATAAAATGTATGGACTAGAGCAGTGGTTCTCAACCTTTTCAACGCTGCGACCCCCTTTTTAGGTTGAGAATTTTGGCGACCCCCCTTCTTGTAACATCGTAAAGTAAGCCTTTGTATGCAAAAAAACAGCAATAATTAGTTTTAAAAAACATAAAAAAACACTATTCAAAACTATATAAAAACGTTAGTGAGCACTAATTTCTTAATTAATAAACGATCCGGTAATAAATGTAACGAAAGTAGTTTAAATAATTTTCAATTCTTCAATATCAAAGCAGGCAAAGACTGTGCGCAGTGTATTTACAGAACTGACGCGTGGTGTATTTAAAGCCGCGGAGACAGCATGACATAGAGCTGCGCGCGCAGCCATCGCACGGCGCAATTCGTCCTCCAACAAGCCACTGTGCCAGTGTGCCAGTCGACTGCCTGACGTCTTGAGAAATAGTGCGTACTTTGATCTTCAAATTGAACACTCAAGTTTTAGTATTAATAATGGATAAGTTTTTAAAAAGAGAAGCTTCATGTAGCAAAAGTAGTTCCGAAGTCTCAAAACCAAAATGCCGAAAGTATGATAATGCATATCTACAGTTTGGTTTTACTGAACTTGAAAACAAACCTCAGTGTGTTATTTGTAGTGAATTTTTATCAGTTGAAAGCATGAAACCTTAAAAAATGAAGCGTCATCTTGAAACTAAACATTCTGCGCTGAAAAACAAACCAGTCGAGTTTTTCCAGAGAAAACTGCTGTCCCTTCGCAGTCAACAGGTAAATATTAAGTCATACTGATGTTAGCAAAAATACCCTCAAAGCTTCGTACGAGGTAGCGCTAAAGATTGCTAAAGTGGGGAAGCCACATACCATTGCTGAGGAATTAATTCTTCCTGCCGCAATCGATATGGTTTCAAATATGATTAATCCTCAAGAAGCTGACAAGCTAAAAAAATCCCACTATCAAATGACACTGTGTCACGACGAATATCAGACATGGTGAAAGATGTTCAGAACCAGCTAAAGATGCAAATAAAAGAAAGCACGTTTTTTTTCGATTCAATGCGACGAATCAACTGACATTGCTAACTGTGCTCAGTTTTTGTATTTTATTAGGTATGATTGCGGTCACTCTATTAAGGAAAATGTATTATTTTGCAAATCTTTGCCAGACCATCCCACAGGTGAAAGTCTTTTAAAAAGTGTTCATTGAGGCAACTGAACCATTTGAAATTGATTGGAACAAATGTGTTTCAATTTGTAGTGATGGTGCAAGAGCCCTTTCGGGTAAAAACAGCGGATTGATTGCCAGGTTGAAAACGTTAATGCCAAATGCAAACTGGGTGCATTGTGTTTTACATAGACAAGCTTTGGCAGCTAAAGGAATGCCGGATGACTTGCGTCAAGTTTTGGCTGAGGCTATCAAAGTTGTTAACTACGTCAAGAGTCGACCATTGCAGAGTAAATTACTTGAAAACTTGTGTGAAGAGGTAGGAGCCCTGCACAAACATTTGCTATTCCACACCGAAGTGAGATGGCTGTCCCGGGGTAACGTGTTGAGTAGGCTGTTTTCATTGAGATCAGAAATATTGCTTTTTTTAATGGACAGTAAACATGAACTTTCCCATTTTTTCAGCGATGAAAAATGGTTAATAAAGCTTGCTTACTTAGCTGATATTTTTTCTCATCTCGACATTTTGAACTCATCCCTACAAGGACCAGAAACAACTATATTGTATGCTCAAGACCGAGTAAATGCATTTGTAAGAAAACTTACTCTTTGGAATACAAGAATAAAAGATGAAGACTTTTAAAATTTCCAACTTACACAAGAATTCAAGGAGTATGTCTCAAGTATTGGTGACACATCCATTGACACATCATCTTTCTCATTACTTATATCATCACACCTTGAAGCCTTGATAAAGCAGTTGAATGATTATATTCCTGTTAAAGATACAAATGGATCTGTGTGGATAACAAAACCATTTTCCGAAAAAGCTGTTCAAAAAGCTGAATTGAATGCTGGCCTCCACAATGAACTGATAGATATATCAAGTGATCAGTCATTGAAACTAACTTTTGACGATGTTTGTCCCGACAAATTTTGGCTAAGTATAAAGAAGGAACATCCAGAATTGACCAAAGTAGCATTGAAGATTTTGATACCTTTTTCTACTTCTTACAATTGTGAAAAAGGATTTTCCACAATGGTGAATTTAAAAACCAAATCAAGAAATCGTTTGGCACTGGAAAATGATATTATTTTGTGTTTGACAAAAATCAACCCAGACATTCTACAGTTGGTTAATTCAAAGCTTAGCTCAAGTTTCACATTGTCATTCTGCTGGACTTTTAAAAAAATTTATTTTTTGCAATGTATTTTGTGTAGTGTGCCTTTTTTAGAATAAACAAATTTTGTCTCACAACAATAAGGCCTACGTTACGATACAAGCGGCGCGGCAGGCACCATCATTTTTAGCAACGATGTTGAGTCATTTAGAGCTCCATTTGTTCCTTTTTGTTAATTATAGTTGTATTTTAAAATAGTATTGATTAATTGTAAATTGATTAAATATACTTATTGTATTTAACAAGCGGACTCAACTCAGTTTCTAAATAAGTACATGGTCGCTTCATTTGATATTCGCCGCTCATATGGTATATATGGCCTGAGTCGCGACCCACCGGTTGAGAACCCCTGGATTAGAGGTCTATAATTATAACAACTTAAATATATTTCAGTTCTTTCCTAAAATATGTAATAATGTATCATATTTCAATTGTTTGTATTCAGGATTTTGATAAACTTAATGAAACTTAACTTTATGTTTTGTTCAATAATATATGACTATACCATAATTATTTACATGATGCCGTTTATTGGTTCTTATCTCTTAGTCCAAACCTGAACCATTTCCATAACTGTATACGAGAATTTGATTATGTTACACTTAGTACGTTGTAGGTGCTTCTAAATTCTTCACTTATTACCGGAATTATTAATACTTAAGACTATAGGAATATTACCTGACCTCAATTCTTGTAAAAGGTGAACTTAATTTAATAATAATATGAAACAATGGGGGAAACTGAATACAACTGATGTCTTAATCTGTTAATATTATGAAGTCACTGATTTAAAGTTTGTGGTTTATTCACGTGATATTCCATGCCTCTGAACAACCAAATTAGATCCAGTCTTATTACGACTAATTCCAAAATATAATTAAACTAATATACATTTAGTAGTTTTACTTAACCAGTTATACAAAATAAGTCCAAGACGCATTAGAATTACCTACAGTATGCATTAAAATTATTGTTCCCTTAGATTGTACCTGGCTATATCTGATCAGTTGACGGTAATAAATAATGGTACTTGTCATAGAAATCTTACTGTTTAATTATTTGTGAGCATAAAGCCATACTTGAGAGCATGATAACGTATTTTATTTATTATGCAAAATATTAACATAAACACTCTGTAATCAGTAAATATATTGTAATTAAAGTTAATGGTTGAATTTCACAACATAAATATATTATTATTTAACCTGGTAATATATCAATTATATTATGAATGGATATCCACATCAAACGGCAAAGTAAATAATTATAACAAAATGTGCCAGTATAAATTATTGCAAAATTACTGTATTACATAAACAACATAGCATAATAGTTACCATTAAATAATATATTGCAGTTGAACTTGAATAAAAAATGAGGACAGATTATGATAATTATCATTTAGAGAGTAGCAAATTGAATTGCTTATTATTGTTATACGTAATGGATGTAAATCAGAAGAAATATAATTTCTTTTTATCAATCTATAATAATAATTATATATTAATGAGTGGACATACTTGAAAAACCAGGTTTTTTTAACAAGTTCTTTGAATGCCGTATTAATATATGGGCGGCTGAAAGGCAAAGTGGTCTAAGTCACTTTTTTTGTCATTTTGAGTTATGGTCATATTTGGATTGCCAGCAGCTGATTTCATTTTATGGCAAAGAGACCCAAGTCGTAGTTCGCCTAAAAATCCGCTAGAGCGCAGAAGCTTACTGTGCCTGACTGATGTCAGCTGTATATTCGGCCGGCAGAGTGGTCTAAGTCAGACTTAGACCAGTTTGCCTGAAATCGATTTGTTCATTCACTTGTCATACCAGCTGAGGCTTGAAACAGTTGCTTTCTTTTGCCAATTATTGTTGTGTTTATAAAGTTCACGGTGATGGAAGACGATGATACACCTAGTGAGCCTAGCGTTCTTCAGTACTCAGAACCAGATGACTTCCAACCTTCTGATGAATTTAGTTCAGGTAAGAAAATAAATAATTATGAACCTAACCTCAAAACTTGTACCGGGCTGGGCCTAGATCTACACATTACTAGGTACTTTTTTAGAGCGTACAGCTATAGTTCAATCTGTATAAACGAATATGTGTTTTTTGTTACAGATGACTCTCGGCACTCTGGAAACCCTGAAAATTCTGCTGGTGATGGTGATGGCGAAGGACATGATGAAATGATTCCAGTTGCTGTTCAAGAAGAGCCACCCAAAAGGACACGAAAACGTCAAAGAAGAGAAAGCAAGCGACAAATTAGAAAGAAGCAAAGGAATTCTGGTTCGTCCTATAAAACAGAGAAAGGTAAAACAGTTGTAGCAAAATTATTTAGAAATACTCCGTGCTTGTGCAAAAAGAAATGTGACAATAACATTGATGAAGAAACAAGGAAACATGCTTTTTCAGTTTTTTGGAAGTTGGGATCTTTCAAATTGCAAAATGCTTATTTGTGTGGCTTGGTTAAGCAAGAAATCCCAAAATGTCGTCGGCCAAGGGATGGTTCCCGCCCAAACAAGAGCTCGTCCAACCATTTTTACATTCATAATGTGGATGGCTACAACATCAATGTTTGTAGACAGTATTTTGTTGACTCCTTTCAGATCAGCCACGGTCGATTGACGCGATCCTTGAAGAAGCTAAAAGATGGAAAAGCACCTGGATTGGACGAACGTGGCTGTCATGTTCCAGCCAACAAAATTGCTGTTGATCGTATGAATGTTGTTAGGGAACATATATTCTCTTTTCCTGCGTACCAATCGCATTATACTAGGACTCAAAACCCTAACAGAAAGTATTTACCATCACACTTGACCATCACTGCTATGTACAAGTCGTATTTAGAATACTGTAATGGGAAAGGGCGATCCTGTCAGTGAGGCGGTGTATCGTCGCACATTTAACACTGAGTTCAACTTACATTTTAATTCCCCTCTAAAAGCTACTTGCGGAAAATGCGATGTGTTTAAAAATAAATTGAACGTATTACAAAATGAGCAGGAAAAACAACATTTGAAAGCAATGCATGAACTGCATTTAAGAAAAGCAGAAGCTGCTAGGTCAGCAAAGGACGAAGACGCAAAGCAATCAAAAGATGATCCAAACTATTATGCGTTCACATTTGACCTAGAAAAAGCTTTACCATTTCCTAGACTTACTACTGGTATAGCTTATTATAAGCGAAACATGTATTTGTACAATTTAGGGTGTCACGAACTAAAAAATGGGTTAGGGTTTATGTACACATGGGACGAAACCCAAGCTTCCCGTGGTTCCCAAGAGATTAGTTCCTGCGTAACCAAGCACTTGCTATCAAGGGCTAAAGATTGCGAACATATTGTTATGTACAGCGATACATGTACTGGACAAAACAGAAATTGGAACTTTGCTCTTGCTATGCAAAGGTTGACACAGATGGAAACGTCTATCGATGTAATTGATCTGAAATACATGGTAAGTGGCCATTCATTTTTACCAAATGACACGGACTTTGCTTCAATCGAGTCCTATGCGCAGAAAAAGCTACAGGTAATTTATTCCCAAATGAGTGGAATGAGGCCATCCTGAAATGCCGAAGTAAGAATCCGTTTCACTTAACAAAAATGGACAGAGAGGACTTCTATTCCACCACGGAGTTAGTTGATGCTGTAACTAAACGGTCAGTGAACGTTGATAAAGGAAAATTCAACTGGCTGAAAACCCAGTGGATCAGATTTATCAGAGAAGAACCATTTGTCCTTTTCTACAAGGAAACTCTACAGAAAGATGTACAGTTTGAATCAGTGTCTCTCGCTTGGTCGAAACAAAAGACAAAGAAAAATCGAAACAATGACCAAATACCTGTTGGGTTGATTGAACAAAGTCACTTGTACAATGCTCCCCGTCCTGTGACTAAAGAGAAGAAAAGGGATATGTTAGACCTTTTGGACTATATTCCACCCGTTTATCATGAGTTCTACCATAACTTGATCACAGGTAATGATGTTGAGGACATTGGACTTCTGGAAGAGGTGGCTGAACCAGAGCAAGACGAAAACATTGATTAAAAAAAATATTTATCTGATGTAGGCCTATCATGTCTTTTATACAAGTTGAACTGTAATAAAGTAAGCTACTTTTTATTATTACCAGTTTTTTTTATTTTTCATTTTCCCAGATAGCTAAAAGTATCAACTAACGTAAGCCAAAGTGATCTAAGTCACGTTTTACCCATCTAATTAATTAAAATTGGTATTAAAACTTACTTAAGGTAAAGTGGTCTAAGTCAGTTTTTTGGCTATAGCGTTAAGGAAAAACACGCTAAAAACTTTATATGCTTTAAAAAATAAAAGATTATTGTACAAAAGTAACTAAAAAATAATTGTTTAACTAAAGTCAGTCATTACAAAATTATTGCAAAAAATCTAAAACATCAATTATCTCAGAAACAGGTTTGTATGACTTAGACCACTTTGCATTTCAGCCGCCCATATTATAACATATTATTATCTAAGATAATGTAATGGCTATGAGAAATAATACAAAATAAGGTTGATAGGTGAGATAAAATTTTTCGGGATCTTTTTAGTAGGTAAAGACAGGGTTTATTTTACATGTGTCACGAACATTTTCCGAGCATGGTGCCATTGATTGATACCTGGGCGTGACGTCAAGGACTGTAAACAGCTGAATCTAATTTGTTTGATCGTCTTATATTGACAACTGTTATATTTTTACATCATCTCTCTTACAAAACTCGTTTGATTTTCAAACTATTATACTACTTCTTCTACGCACCATAATCGATATAATGCAATATTAAACAGTGGTTTTTCAATGGTAATTAAAGAAAATTTAATTATTAAATATTGTAAATAATGTGTTGTGCAAATCATTACTCTATCTCTCTCTCTCTCTCTCTCATTACAACAACCTCTCTTTAAAGCATTTCGAGAACTTTTTTCATTGTTCTTTTTTCGTACAATGTACTTTTAGAATTCTGGGAATTCATCTTCAGGTACTAAGGTTAAGTTAAATTATAAAAATAAATAATTAAAACCAAATTGTCATGTGTTTTTTCACTACCTTGGGGGCTAAGTTTGTTGTATTTCATTTTATGTGTGATCAATGTATATTGTTTGAAAGTCTATCGAATAATAAATGTTTTGTTAGAAAAATCTTTTTCATTTAATAATAATATATTATGAATAACTTCGGCACTTTTGTAAATTTCAAAATGTTGTAAAGCAGACAAATAGGCGACTTTTTTTATTTGTGTGTAACATGTCGATGTTAGTGTATGTATGTCCGGTGTTATTTAAGTGGTCTGCATATTTTGAATTTGATGAAGTTTTCAATACTTTTGTGTTCATTAAATATAATTTTGAAGGATCGGCCGGTTTGTCCAATATAGTGGGATAGACAATCGTTGAAATTTAATTTGTATGCTTGTACCGTAAATTAGTTAATTAAATTTCATACAATGTAAATTTCGCAACCTAATCAGCCAGTATAATATAATATTATTTTACATCCAATGTTCCGGAACTAAATTATTGGGCGGAGTAACTACCAAATTGGCACGCGTATGAATTTTTTTCTTCTAACCCTTTGTAGCAGCCCAACTACGTAACCGATCTGACCTCGCGCGCTTTGTCCGTAAGTAAAATTTATCTTTTCGTGTTATTAAATTAGCCCTTTGATGCCAAACGTATAAAATGAATGTAACGTAAAGTAAATATGTGAATAGTAAAGTAACTTACCCTTGAAGATCTTTTATTTGCTTGATGGAGATAGATAAAAGGTTGTGGCGTCGTCCTTATGGCGACGAGCACGTTGTTATAAATTGTAATTTGTATCATTAAATGGCTAATACCCTCGCGAATTTGTTTTAGGCGAGTTTACGTAGCTGATGTTTCTCACGTGTTGTTTGAATAGATGGCTACCACTTCCTAACTTCTACTCCTCTTCAAGAAATAACCGTTCTTAGACTACAGCTTCAATGTCTCGTGCCAAGACGCCGACACCCGGGTTGTGAGTCTACCTATTGCGAAGGGAAGTGAAATATTATTGTTTTGTAAAGTAATACGTCGTACGCATAATTCAATAGAACATTGGATATCTTAGGCCCATCTAGAAGATATACTTTTTTAGTTATTATATTCTAATTGGCAGCAACGTGGCATTACATAATTTTTCCTTTACCATCTAAAAGTGGTGCTTTTAAGTTTTCGTAATTAAACTGAACTTATAAGTAAACTTTATATTTCTAGTATTTATTACTACGACCTCAGAAGTCACCACCCCCATGTGTTATCGTCATACGGTACATAATTTTATTGCGCCAATCTGCTATTGATGTGCCTACTCTGCCATCAACTGGGTGAAACTGAGTGAAAACGCCACAATGCCTGCCATTAAAATAGAATATTTGTCTAAAGATGAGTTGGTATTTGAACTGATATCTAGAGGTATTAAATTAAATAGTGACAGTACAGTAAATGAACTCAGAAAGTCCTTAAGACAGTGTTTGAGAAACAATATTTTACCTACTCCTAGTAGCCTATTAAAAATAGACCACAATCAGGAAGTAAAACTTCTCAGTGACAAAGTGATATTATTAGAACATGGGTGCAGTGAATTGAACAGTGCTAGTTCACCTTTAGAAATCACCAAATTCCAAGAAAAGTGTAAACATTTAATAAACCGTTTATTTTTAGACAACCAGCTTGAACTGAGTTCTGTACATAGTGAAACTTTATCAGCTTTAAAGTGTAGGCTAGTAAATGTTGAACAACAGTTAGCTAAAAACTTGCTACCTACAGTGAACCTAGAACAGCTTAAAGTGTTAGAAGCCAATTTAAATGAATCATTAGAACAAGATGAGGCTATGGAACAGGCAGTGAAAGAACAAATAGGCCCTATTTCTGTACAACCACCAACAATATCACAGCCTACTGCCAGTACCCCCACTTTGCCTATAATGCCTATTTATAATGCAAACAATGATTGTATTAGTCAACCTATGTCTGGTTTAAATATGTTTAATAAGTTAAACAACCCTGTAGAATGTTATTTACAGAATTTTACAGTAACAAATGGCTTAGTAGTACCTGAGCTAATAAACTTTTTGAAAACTTTGTTAAAACTAAAATGTGAAACTAGCCTATCAGAAAATGAAATTTTAGCATTGTTACCATGTTATGCAAAAGGTCCACTTTTAGCCAAAATAATACAGTGTAAGTCTATCATGCCCAATGTCAACTATCTACACAGGGATTTAATTAGTGCTTTTATCCCTGTAGGCCTAATTGAAAGACTTAGACTAGATTTAGTTTATAGGCCACAAAGGTTTGATGAGCCACTGTATGAATACATATATGACATCAAAGAGCTCAGTCAAGTTTTATTGTGTAACATAAGTAAACAGGACTTGGTAACTTGTATAAAAAGAGGTATTAAGCCTACAGATAGAAATAAGTTAATTTTTGAAAACAATCCCATTTGTTTTACAGATTTGGAAAATGTGTGTATAGCTAGTAACAATATAACCTTTAATGATAACTTAAGGGACAATTTAAGTAAGACATATGTTAACAACATGTATCCACCACATGTTGAACTTAGAAAAAGTAGGCCTACTGTCAAAAACCCAAAGTTATGTTTCAATTGTAATAGGCCTGGTCAGTTAGCAAAAAATTGTTTTAGGAATCCAAAAAACTAGTCGATAGGGGAGTGGTATTACACACAACACCTAAAAATATCCCTCCCCGGTTTCATAAGTTTAAGAATAATAATTTTATAAATAGTAATACAGTAAGAAAAGAAAAACACTATTTTGTGAGAGTCTATGGTAAGGTAATTAAAAATTGGAGTAAATTAAACTATAGAAAACCTAATTTAAGACTAAATGTTAGACAGTGTAACAATATGCCTTTAATTGAAGCTATAGTGGGTAAAAATGTAAAAACAAACTGCTTATTAGATACTGGTGCTACAAGAGATATAATTAGTAAAGAATTTTATGATAGCCTATTGTTGAATAAAAATGTTTCTAAATTAATGAAGTCAGATGATATAATGTTTGCTGCAAATAACACTGAAATAAAATGTTTTGGTTACTGTTATGCTAAGATAAAAATTTCTAAATTTTTGTTGGAAAGTAAAATTTATTGTATTGGATAATTTAAAATGGGACATTGTATTGGGAAACCCATTTATAACTAATAGCAAATTAATTTTAGATCTTGATGGAGATTCATGTTATTTTAAATTCAATTGTAATGAGAAAATAACTATTGTCAGACAACAGCCTTTTGAACATGAAGTAAACAGCATTGATGTAAAAATAGGGTGCACTAGAGCTGAGGCTGAGATACAAAACCTTATAGGGGATTTTCCAAATGTTTTTACTCCAAAATTAGGAGAGGCTCTAGATTTGGAAGTGAAATTAGTTCTAAATGACCCCACACCTGTAAATATTAGGCCTTATTTTATGAGCCCTCCTACTGTAAATAAGATGAAAACAATAATACAGGATTGGTTGGACCAAGGAATAATTGAACCCAGTACTTCAGCCTACTCCAGTCCAGCCTTTTTAAACAAAAAGGACAGACTTGTAGTCAATTATACCGAATTAAATAAAAAGTTACAGAAAATTGATTTTCCCATTGGTGATTTAAATAATTATTATCAACATCTTAGTGGAGCCAAATATTTTTCAATAATAGATTTAAGAAAAAGTTTTTTGCAATGTCCATTATCACCTGATAGTCAAGATCTTACCTCATTTAGCACTATATTTGGTAAATATAAATTTAAACGAGTACCCTTTGGTTTACATGTTGGTAGTGCTGTATTGTCCGCCTATCTGGATAAAGTCCTAGACAATATAAAATTTAAATATGTGATAAATTTTTGTGATGATATCTTAGTGTACAGTAAAGACCTTGATTCGCATTTAGTACATGTCAGAGAGATTGTAAATAGACTAAGCAAACATGGCTTAACGGCAAACCTAGAGAAAGCAAAGTTCTGTTTTGAGGAAATCTCCTTTTTGGGGAATTTAATTAAAAATAATACAGTAACTATAGATCCCGAGCGAACAAGGAGTATAAGAGAATTTATGCCGCCTAAGAACGCCAAACAAATTTCACAGTTTTTAGGTATGACCAATTTCTTTTCAAAATTTATAAATAATTATGCCGAATTATGTAATCCTTTAAATCGTTTAAGAAGGAAAAACGCTAAATTTGTTTGGACAAGTGAATGTCAATATTCGTTTGTAAAGTTAAAAGAAGCTATAATGAATCCTCCTGTACTCCAGTTAGCCGATTTTTCAAAGCAATTTATAGTAATGACAGATGCTAGTGGAATAGCCGCAGGTGGTTGTTTGTTACAGGAAAACGACCAAAATGAATTAATGCCAATAGCCTATTACTCTAGGAAATTTACTGATGCCGAATTAAAATATACTGTTTATGAAAAAGAAGCTTTGAGTGCACTAATTTGCATAGAAAAATGGCACGAATTTTTAGAAGTAAGAACCTTTAAATTAATAACTGATAACCAAGCTTTATCCTATGTCCTCAATCACAAAAGGAAGGTAGGAAGACTTGCCCGGTGGATCGAGAGGATTTTGAATTTGCCATTTGAGGTGGAATTTAAAAGTTCCACCGATAATGCGCTGGCAGACGCCCTTTCACGTATGTTTGAGGGCGAGTCGACGCGACGGGAACAGCTGATCCGAGCCCCAGTGACTGCCGGAACGGTCCTGACCAGGATAAAAATAGATTATCGATTTCCTTCTGCCATTCAAACTCCTCCCGAAGGCAAACATGTAAACGAACATCTAATGTAAAGCCTAAAATGCAGATAAATAATAAGTGCAATAACAAGGATAATTTGTGGTTGTTAATTAATGATTTGCCATTAGCATTTAAAGATTTAGAAAAATATCAACTTCAAGATAAAGAAACTCAGAAAATCATTCAATCTGTAAAAAGCAATAATAACAATTTATGTTATTTTATAAAAAACAATTTACTGATGTACAAAAGGAATGTAAAAAGTAAGAGTAAGATATTTTTGCCTGTACAGTTAGTTGATTTAGTATATGAATTCTTCCACAGTTCTTTAATAGGAGGTCATTTAGGCATTGCTAGAACGCAAAGAAAAATTAATCAGTATTTTTATAGACCTGATTTAGACGAAATTATAAAGGCAAAAGTGAAAGCATGTAATGTTTGTAAAATGAGTAAAGTGTGCCAAAGAAAATATGAAGGCGAATTAGTATCTGTGCCATTTAAGAACAATATGGATTGTTTATTCATAGATCTTTTAGGGCCCTTAGTGAGAACTAGAAACAACAATGTATACTTACTTGTAGTTGTAGATGCCGCCAGTAAATTTCTATGGCTAATCCCTTTGAGGGAATGTAAGAGTGCTGAAATATGTAATAAATTAGACCGCATAATTTTTAACAACTTTTCTGTACCTAAAATAATAGTGTCAGACAATGCCGCATATTTTACATCACTGTATTTTAAGAAGTTCTTATTTAAGAATTTTATTGAACACCGTAGACTAGCGCCTTACAGGGCTAATGGAAACCAATCAGAAAGGCATATTAGAAACATATCTACATTATTACGTAGTTTCTATCACAACTGTCATAGTAATTGGGATAATGACCTAGGCTATATACAATTAAGTTTAAACACCGCCCATAATGAAAGCACAGGTTTTGCTGCCTTTGATTTAATGTTTAATCATTCCTGTAATAATGCTTTATCTAATTTATGGAAGCTAAATGATCTAATTGGTGAGAATTTGTCCAAGGAAACTGTTGTAAACAATTTAAAGAGAGCTGTGGTGAATGTAAAAAGGAGTATAGCACATAACAGTAATAGACAAAAGTACTCAGAGCAAAATGTAAAACATCCCTTTAAGTTGCATTCCTTAGTATGGATTAGAACCCACTATTTAAGCAATAAGGTAGAAAAGTTTTGTGCAAAATTAGCACCAAAATATGTAGGAATTTATAGAATTTTATATTTTTTAAGCCCTGTAACTTGTATTGTACAACACACTGAAAATGTTTTGAATGTAAAAAAGGTTCATATTGTAGATTTAAAATTAAATTAAGACCTGTTCTGTATAAAATAAAAAAAAAATTTTTTGTAGCATCCCTAGCTTAAGGAACCACTTGCTGCCAAATTTAAAAGATAAGACAAAATCCAGGAAGTTAACTGTTTGGTGAATTGTTAACGAATGTGTCAATGGAAATAAAATATAGAAAAAGAATTTGTAAATAGACTTAGTATAAAGAAATGAGACAAAGTTGATCCTGACTGTTTGTAATGAGGGAATCAAATATGAAAAATTGTCTGTGTTTTGTATGTATGCCGAAATGTTGAATTTTGAATTTTGTAGATATATTTGAAGTGTTTAAAATTCATGTAGATGTAAGATGTATAGGATGTTGTATGTAAATATATATAAAGAGTGATGCAGTATTAATAAGAAATGTGAGACTTAGCTTCTCGTGAGGGGACGTTTCATTCCAAAGTATTCGATCCATATTGGTAACTTGTCCGCAAGTCTCAGGGTATTTAATGGCAAAACACTATACACAAAACACTGGTATGAATGCAAAAAGAAGTATGAATGTGGCGCCTATATAACAAAACACTACACTACACTTGTTTACGATTTAATCGCCTTAAATGCCCTTATTCTTGCAACGACCCGCAAATTCTAAAACGCTGCAACGTGCACTGCATGAAAATAGTTTGCCTAAATTGATTTTCTATTTTTGGTCCCTAAGCGAGCAGTCATAGAACTGCATTGGCATGCAATCTAGCGGATTTCATAGGAAACTTTTGAAACCCCGCGCTATCGTATTGTTATGGTTGAATTTGAATTTATGAAATGAATAAAAGGTTGAATTAAGTTTGTTATTTAGAATATGTTTAAAGTAAAGCGACTAACTAGGTTGCGAAATCAAAACAGGGGGGATATTCTGTACCGTAAATTAGTTAATTAAATTTCATACAATGTAAATTTCGCAACCTAATCAGCCAGTATAATATAATATTATTTTACATCCAATGTTCCGGAACTAAATTATTGGGCGGAGTAACTACCAAATTGGCACGCGTATGAATTTTTTCTTCTAACCCTTTGTAGCAGCCCAACTACGTAACCGATCTGACCTCGCGCGCTTTGTCCGTAAGTAAAATTTATCTTTTCGTATTATTAAATTAGCCCTTTGATGCCAAACGTATAAAATGAATGTAACGTAAAGTAAATATGTGAATAGTAAAGTAACTTACCCTTGAAGATCTTTTATTTGCTTGATGGAGATAGATAAAAGGTTGTGGCGTCGTCCTTATGGCGACGAGCACGTTGTTATAAATTGTAATTTGTATCATTAAATGGCTAATACCCTCGCGAATTTGTTTTAGGCGAGTTTACGTAGCTGATGTTTCTCACGTGTTGTTTGAATAGATGGCTACCACTTCCTAACTTCTACTCCTCTTCAAGAAATAACCGTTCTTAGACTACAGCTTCAATGTCTCGTGCCAAGACGCCGACACCCGGGTTGTGAGTCTACCTATTGCGAAGGGAAGTGAAATATTATTGTTTTGTAAAGTAATACGTCGTACGCATAATTCAATAGAACATTGGATATCTTAGGCCCATCTAGAAGATATACTTTTTAGTTATTATATTCTAATTGGCAGCAACGTGGCATTACATAATTTTTCCTTTACCATCTAAAAGTGGTGCTTTTAAGTTTTCGTAATTAAACTGAACTTATAAGTAAACTTTATATTTCTAGTATTTATTACTACGACCTCAGAAGTCACCACCCCCATGTGTTATCGTCATACGGTACATGCTCCACTATTGTTAAATTTAGATTATGGTTTGTTGAATTGCTTTTGTTTTTGTTCAAAGCTCGAGGTTTTGAAAGCCAATTGATATCCTTGTTTATAAAATGATTTGTTAATTTTGTGACAATGTTTACCAAGGTAGTGTGATTGAATGTATTTGATATCTCTTTCTTCTTATTTTCTTTCTCTGTGTATTTCTTCGATAATACATCACTCATGCTTGGTGTATATCCATAATTTTGGGATATGTATTTAATAATATTTAATTCTTAATAAAAATCTTCTCTCTCTCTCTCTCTCTCTCTCTCTCTCTCTCTCTGCATTCAGTGCACGACTACGTTCTTTGTTGTTGTATAGTGCATTTCGTGGTTTTAATTATTTATTCATACAATTATATGGCGAACTATTCTCACTTTATGTTTACGTGTAGAATTTTTACGTTTTAGTAAACAACTAAACATTATTAAATAGTATTGCATAAAATATAATGTCATTATGCTACTATATTAAAGTTAAACTCTATTAGTTGAGAATTCTTAAGACTAATCATAACATGTTGTTTATTGATTGATTGATTCTAAGGACGTTGCTAAAACCATTTAATAAAGAATAAGGGTTTTTATGTTTGCCACACAACATATTTTGTACACCAGAATAATTTTTGATCTATAATTATTAATGGGTATATGCAAGCACCGATCTCAATATTTTTCCAAATAATGCAATACCTATCCACAAAGTACTTGAAAAAACGTACTTTTTGTGGCATATCTTTGCTTATAAACTCTGAGACGACTATACTTCTGCCAAGTATTATGATGTACACATTTTTTTCTAAACCAATAATCTCACGATAGCACTTAATTATATATGATACAAGTCATCTCTTCGAGAGTAAAGACTCATGTAAGATATGTCCATACAACATATATGCGTATAAAATACATTGTTATATACGGTTTTCGTTTAGAAATATGCTACTTAGAAGGTCTCGTAGTTAACTGACGAAAACATAATATTTGCCAATGGTAACTGAACAGTATTTTGTCTATTATTTAATATTAGATTTGTTTCAACAAAATTTAAAAATCCAGTATCCACCTGTTTTTATACAAATTTATTATTTGCATTATTAATGATCAAACAGTTACAAAAAGAAACAAAAGTCTCTTGTCTATAACCAGCGTGAAACCCTTGGAATTCTACTGACCCGTGATATTATTCCTCGTAAAGTTTTACGCAGGTTTCAAGGCAAGCTTAGTTTTATGTGTCCTGGCGCTTCTTATCTACAGCTATTCTGAGAGAGGTGAAATTTTGTTTACAGCTTAAATATCAAGGGTATCTTGATATACATAAACATTTGAATTCAATGCAATTGAAATAGCAAACGCTAGTAAAATTTTTAATAATAAAAAATCCACTCAATACTCTCAAAAACTTTCAATGTGCCAGCTTTTATAGTTTATTGATAAAAGCCTAATATTTACATTAATATATACCTTATAAAAATATTATGGAACATGAATAGTGTGCAGTCTTGAATATTTACGTTATAAATCATCATTCAATGCTATTTTCAATATGTCTGCCAAAAGCTTGCTTTGTTGGAAGCAAAAAAAAACTATAAAGACATAATCTATTTATTATAGTAAATATTTAGATTATCATAAGATCTCATAATATTTATTTCCTATAATAATGATTAGTGAATTTAGTTAAAAGAAATAAATATGATTATAATATTTAGAAAAAGCAAGAAGGGAAAGGAGGAAGTGGAGAGGTTTTCAGCAACTTAATTAATTTTTAAGAATTCTATTGTTACTGGTTTTTTGAAACTCACTGAATCTGAACCATTTTATACTTGAAGCGTATAGTGTGTACAGTAACACCAACCTAACCTTTGAATATCCACGGTTTTCCGTGTCTGTTAATTTATGTTAATCTGTTAGTTTTATGATCACCAAGATGTAGCCACATTCAGATTGTGAATAGCAGTCCTCTTTAGTATTGAATAAATTATTATTTTTTAACATCTCTATCCTTTCGAAAAACAGGACTGAATGCAGCCACTGGTACCTCTAAATCTGATAAATTGGGTCTTTGATGTTCCTGTCAGAAAATGCTTTTTGATTATGGGTGCACATGACTTTTAAGCCTCTATTACCTGAAGTATTGTGTAGTAGTGAAGTTTTCTTTTTGGCCTATGTAGAATACATTCATATACAGTCATATACTCGGCACGCGTAGCAGAACGTACTGCCCTCTTCGTACAACAATATTTCACTTTCTTGTACTGCCTCTCATACTAGGCCTTGCGACCACCTTACGTTATTCAGTAACGTCATGGATTTCCTTTAGCTTCATTCATGGTCTCTATATGGTTAAACATATCTCATTATCCGGTATCGTCGGAGCTTTCAGCTTTTTTCCAAACAACTGTTCATACGGCGAAAATCTCACGGCCTCATGAGATACATAGATATGGTATTTAATTCTTTATCCAAACATATAGTATGGTTAATTTATTAATTACATTTAAACACAAAAAACCAATATTTAATACTTTTATTTTTGTGAGGCATTTCGATTGCAATGCTCTCTTTGTAAGTCACATCACAAAAGTAAATACAAAAAGTAAATTTTTAACAATAGTTAAACATGTGATTTAATATTAATTTGTCCTCTGTGGCGTAGTGTGTAAATAAAATAAAATTATTACTGCTATTATACTGTATACATTTTGAATGTTGTTTTGTAATCTTCGTTTAAGTAATATTGAAATTTTTATTAGTCCATCTTCTTGATTTAATAAATCTTCTGTGTTTTTTTCATTAATGTAATATGACCCCCATGCATTTAAATATCTTCGAGTGTTAACGTGTTTTAATAGTTTTAGGTTTTCCTGTGATATAGTGTGTCCAGTATTGATATAGTGGTGTGCGACGGCCGATGTTTCTTTTCTGTAGAATTTAATGTGGGAGCAATGTTCTTTATATCGTGTATGAATTTTTCTTCTTGTATGTCCAATGTATTTTTTGCTGCAGTCTTCACAATTAATTCGATATATACCTAATTTAGTAATAATTTCTTCGTCATCTTTTGGATTTTTTAGTTTATTCTTCAAGTGATTTTGTTTTATAAGTGACGTTTTTGTTTGTATGTTTTTTTATGATTTTTGTACATCTTTTGATATATTTGTCCATTTAGTGCTAATCCAATCGAAAGGCTTCACAAAGATAAAAGTATTAAATATTGGTTTTTTGTGTTTAAATGTAATAAGTTAACTTTAGCCATTATAAGCTCCATCTTCAACATGTGGTATGGTCTCTTCATTTCTTGTCGTCAGCATGTAACGAATAATATAATAAGGTAAGAATATAATATAATTTGATAACCTGACGAGTAAGATACGATGTACAACGATATTCTTTTAACACTACTCACTCTGAACAAAACCTTTTCCGGGCTTATCAAGAAATTCTTCACCTCCCTAACTTCTAAAAATGGCGATCGTCGTTTCGATGGTTACGGAGTGTAGGAAGGTCAATAACAGGGAGTAACTGTACACATGGCTCTAACGAAAACACATATGATTTGATATATTTTCCCCGGGTTGTGATCCACTGTGTAAGTGAATTCAGCAGCCTCAGCGCTTACCTTATTAGTCTTATGCTTGGCTCCTTCAAAGATAACATTCATTTGGGCTCAGTATGATCTGTATCAACCTTAAATTCCCTGCCTAACTAGTTACATCTGAAATATTTCGTTTCAATATATGCAACACAGACCCTAGAGCGTCAATACTAGTATCAGTAGTTAGGACGAACGGCTAACTAAAAAAGAGGATATGAACACTAGTGATGTAAATAACTTCTGCTTAAATGTCTCCAACTCAGCTTGGCACGCCTGATCCCAAAAAACCCCTTTCCTTCCTTCGTTAAGCATAAATGGGTTCCCGGTGCCAGCAATGCAGTCTATGAAATGACGATAATATCCAGCTAAACTTAAAAATTTACTTTTACAGTCTTAGGTACGATTCCTTTACAGCCTTAACATTTCCTAGTAGAATATGCATATTTACAAGTTATTGCTTTACCTACACAGTTAACTTCCCCTACTGCAAAATGAAATTTGATAATTTGCACGCTCAAACTCCTGTGATGTAAATTATTCAACAAATGCTAATGCAAGTCCTTTGAGAACAAAATAATGTCAATATACGCTAAACAATTTTCACCTTTCAATCTCATGAGAACTGAATCCATAAGGGGCATAAACGTTGCAGACGCTCTAGAAAGTCCAATAGAAGATAGTGACCTACTGATGTATTAAAGCTAGTTTTAGGTCGAATATCCTCATCTACATAAATCTGATGTAATCACTTGTTACGTCAATTGTAGTGTACATGGTGCAACCTCCAAGCGAATGAAGCGTCTCTACTAAGTTAGGTAGAGTATTTCACGCAGTCACAGAGTTCACTGCTAAATAGTCTATATAGAAACAATATGTTTACTATCATCCACTGATTTCTTATGGATGATGATGACTGAAGACACCCACAGACTATGACTAGAAGCTACCGCTCCCTTGCCTATTTGAACTCTAATCTACTCATCCACTATTGGTTCCTCGTTAGACAGACCTGTTAATCATTCTTGTAAATGGGTTCAGAATTTCCCGTTATTTACAGCTGACGTGAGATGCTGAGATCGGGCCTTACTGTTTAAAAACGCATCTCCGTATTATTCTATTATTCCTTTGACAATTTGCCGCTCGGGTATTCCCAAAAGGCTAGTGTTTTCATCAACATATTCCTCAAAGGTTTAATCTCTCTTGATACCTAGTCATATATGATTCTTTGGTACCTTAGCATTATTTAAGAAAGACTACTACATTATCTCTGCGAGGTTCAACTTTCCTATATAACTGAGGTGTAAGCCATGCTTGGTATACAAGTGGCTAGCAAACGTTCCACGCACCTCACAAAAGGACATCCTAAGTAGAATACCAAAGATCTCAGTAGATCATTCCCTTACTTAAGCTTTCTTATGACGTTTATGTCGTACCTAACTAAGATTTCCATAACTTCAATGCGAGCATATCACTTGTAAGTTAATGTTGGAAAGGCTTGTTGCAAGTTAGGTGAGTATGAAGCATATTTACCAACGTTATTGTTACTAGCCATAAACAGTATCGTATCACATTGTGTAGTTTTGATGCCATCACAGCATCCTGTTCTTTATTTCGCGTTTGTACTTAAATACTCATTAAATTATAAGCAAAACGATTATTTTATCTATCGCTTAAAACGAAATATAATTCCAACAATGGTATCTCAGCATATATTAGGCCAAGAGAGAAAAGCAAACACCGATATCGGTGTTCTGTGATGTATGTAGTGTATGTTATTTTTATTGTGATATAGTGGTTTTATGTTTTGAATGTAACAGATGCAGAAAAGGAATTTAACAGACATGAAACAAAATTTATTTTTTATAATAATATACTAAGGGTACTTAGTTAAAATGTACATGGTAGCAATGCATCTAGGGTGATTCTGTCCTCAACTCAGTTAGGTTATTTACCACAAGTATTATATCAATTATGTATTTATTTATATATTATAATATATATATATATATATATATATATATATATATATATTGATCTGGCTAACCAAATCCAATATATAGTTTAATTTCCTCCACATAAAATATTTGCACGATATAGAAGGAAGTTATAAGGTTTGTAGGGTTGTAACATATACGTTTCCAAACTAGATTAAGTAGGAATACTTTTTTAAACTTACTTTTAACAGAATTGTCATAATAAATACTCAGGATAGCATATGTGTACTCCTGATGTATTCCAAAAACAGACTAACACTATTCGGACTAGTTATAAAGTGGTATATAGAACATATACAATAAATAGGCTTGCAAACTAGGAAAGTTATTTTATTATATCAAGGTAAAAAGTTTTATGCTGCTAACCTATTTTACGCAACGAATACTTTATTTAAGATTAGGAAAGCAAGCTTTTACTGCTAATATGATGTAAAATATTCGTTTAGGAATGAGGATAAAATTTACTAATACGTATGCAACTGTCATTAAGATAACCTATTTGCCGCTCCTAACCTACCCTACAAAAAAGAAATGTTTAATATGCGAATAGTGTAAATAGATTATACGGCTTATAGCAGGTTAAATATCCGCTTTCAAAAAGGTAGTACGGTTTTTGTGGAACGTATGTTAATAGATATGCCACTGTCCCTAACGAAGCTAATCTGTTTGCTGCTCGTAACAATTTGTACACACCGCATAATTAATGTAGGACTATGTTAATGCTTATATGACTGATAGTATGAAAAATAAACGTTTTACGTTACAAAGGGTAATAAAAGGACGTCGATCATATATCTAATAGGTATTCCACTGTCACTTAATAAGAGAGTACAATTAATATTTTTCGCTCCTAACTTATACTGCTCACTAAACATTTAATTAACGTATAGGAGAAGTCATGCCTTGTCTGTAATAGATTTTAAACTTCTTTCTAAAATCCTCAGATTATCAGTCGGGGCAACTATAGCCAAAATTATGACGAGCGTCATCTGAGCACCTGTATGAATTAAAAACTTTCCTAAAATCCACATGTTCGATGACAACTAGTTCTTTGGATAAATCTTTACTACTGGAACTATTCTTATTTCCTTGTCAACTCAGGCAACTGCACGGCACTTAGCTAGGGCTTCTATTCATGGTTCGCGGGTGTTCTTTCCTGTTACATAACTCTTCTTTGACTTGATTCGCGTTTCAGGCTCATTTACTCGCAGGGACGGGATGATGGTGTCTCACTAGCCACTGGCCTGTTTTCTGAGGAAGCTTCACATGCCAAGCTTTATGCTTCTCTCAGGTCATTGTTGGGATCATGAAATTCCTTATTCTCACAGCAGTTACGATACATGGCAGTCTCGGTTTATGGCACCGATAACAAAAAAGACTAGTTTGAAACACGTCGCGCTCATATCAATCGAGAAACCGATCTTTTGGCTGTTTTACATTGTTTTCAATAGCAAAGCTGTAGTAACGGATTCGCGGATGTTGGTAGAGACTTACGAGCAAATATCCACTAATCACCGACATGCATACTCTGACCCCTGGTAAAGGTGTGCAAAGCCCTACGATCGGCTTCTTTCTTCGCAGCGTGCACTTAAAGATTTGTGGAATTTTCCACAATTGATTTCTCATTCAACAGTAAAACGTTCGATCCTTTCACCCTACCGTTGCTGTATTACAGAAGCTACTGAAAGTAGCAGTCATTCGGAGCCTAAACTCGACATTCGTCACGTAAATCTACGTCCATATTGTGGCCAATCGGCCTTAATACTTCTTATCGAACAAATATATAACAAAGAAGTATCACGTAAGACTAGGTGTTAATTAACATATTAGTTTAAGGATATAATAAACGGCATGCGTCACTTTCAACTTATATATTACTTAATCTAGACATCTACTAAGTTCAACTCCATAGCTCAATTTCTTCTTGAATTATCTACGAGGTTTAGAGACCCCTCGTATTTACAATAGTGATATAGACCGGAGTCATTTTCTGGATCTATAAGTTCGTGGAATGTCCACAAACTAACTAATGGATATCTATTCATAACATCTCAAGCATCTCATTACAATATACATAGTTAATTACATAAATAACTAGTATTTTGTAACTAGTATTTCGAATTAAAAAAATAATGAAATTACAAGTGGAAGCATCATATTAAATGGAGAATATCTTAGTGAGTTATTTTCATATTAAATTTATGAAATGAAACAAGTAAGAGAGCGTGGCGTAATAGATGTCAAGTCGCGCTTATTTCTTCTCATTACCTGGATAACTAGCTATCACTTTCAGCAAAAGAATTCATCCCTGCATCAATTCAGACAAATTGACCAAATTTATTACTAATCCCTGGTTACATATTAGCAATGGGTCATACAGATTATATTTCGAAAGTTTTTGTTTAGATTTACCTAATGTGATAAATTAGGAATATTCTGAAATATTTTACTTACCATTCACCTTTATTTCAATGGTATGCTATATCGGTTAATTGTATACAGAACAAATATAGATTTTAAAAGAAACTTAATGAAATAAATAATAATTCCACCTAGTCTATATATCCATTATTTGAAATATATATGAAAAAGAAATTTAGAATGATACAAATAGTTACTACATTTTAATAGAGCTTACTAGACTTTCCTCTTTCAAAAAGACCAATGTATAAGCAATTTTGTATTTAACTTAAGTAAAAAAACTAACATTATACAAATAGCCATTCTTAATATTCCAGTTTAACACAAATGAGTATGAAGCTTAAATCATCTAAGTGTGTGTGTTTATATATATATATATATATATATATATATATATATATTTATTTATTTATTTATTTATAAAATTAGAAGATACAAGGAAAATTTACACAATATTTTTAGGCTATACTTCAGCGACTTTAACGATATTTGACAGTAAGGATATTTATAAAAACCGAAATATGTTACATTGCACAATTTCTCAGGTTATCTTTGGATACAATAGAATTAATTACATTGACAAGTCCCTAACATTAATAGCTATTTCAACTATTACAACATCACCTCTAAATTCTCACTCAAAGTGTCCAATAAGTTCTGCAAATAAGAGTTCTACTTTGAAAATATCCAGTGAGGCGTGGAAAAGAGTTTCAACTCAGTCGCTCCTCAAAGCTAATCGTTTACACCGATCGAGCAAAGAACATCTGTGATCAATGGTCTTCAAAGAGCGCAATAACATTTTCATACTTTTACTGTGCTTATGTAAAACTATTATTCTAAATTTTTTTATTATTTCGCATTTATTACATATTAGAGTATCTCTAAAGATAAATACAGCTATAGAAAAAAGCATTTCTTGAGAATACATTGAGGAAAAAACATACCACTAGCAACACTAGCAACTAGTATATACAATAAATTTAGGAATTGAGGCTGACACCTTAAAACAAGTTATGTGTTTACTTATCAGTGAGGAATAATGTAGCAGAGTTAAATCACTGCATAATTGAGTTTTTACATAGCATGAATATTCAACGACATTGATTTCATTATCTCTTTAGAAAACCTCTCTCCTATTCAAAAAGAAAATGGTAATTTTTCTCCTCGTTCACTATTGCACATTCCGTTACTTAAGTGGTAGGATTTATTTAAATCAACAAATAGCATTAACACTTACAATACCGTCTTTCTGATACGAAACCTTGCCAAAAGGCCATTATTTTTGAATTGAAGTTATGTGTGTAGGGTTAAAATCTAAATTAAAAGGTCTATATTTTAAGCACTATTGGCGTTCGAATCCTCTTTTAAATTAGATATAAACTGAAAACCTTTGTTTTTTTACTACTTTCAGACTAAAAAAAAATTTTATATCCCAAAATATAAATTATATTCACCAATGTTCAAACATATTGAAAACACATCTTACTCTTTGAGAAATGATGTAGTTACTGATGTGAAAAAACTTTAAATTATTCAGTATTTTATTATATTTTTAAAATTTATCTAATTCTCGAAATCACTTTATTAAAAACTACCCCTTAATCAATTAGATAATTAAAGATAATTTTCAAATATGTATTAGTCCTCACGAATTAGTTTAATGAAGTACTCAAATTTTATGGTAAGTAAAGTATTATTATTGTATTCTCATGGGATGTACTTGAACTCAATATACCGAAAACCATTAGATAGAGAAAAATCATAAATCGTGTACATTTCAGCATATTTAAGTTTTTTATCTAGGTTCATAATTAACGTCAGTTTTAACGAATGCTGAAACAGCCACTACGTTAAAACAAAACTGCATAAAAATATGTTAATAAAATTAAACGAGACATTAAAAACATTTGGAGTTTAATTGGGAAATTTTTTGTTTTTTTAAGCATATAACTTATGGTTGTCCTTGTATATGGGTATACTCGCCTTCGGCTCGCTGGGGGCTACGCCCCCAGGCCCCCAAAGTAAACGCTTGCAAATTCGGGGATAAGCGGAATTCGGTGACTGGTTAAGTCCGGACATTAAGTAAATGACAAGGGATTTAAAAATTGACCTTTTTCATAGATTTTTTTTCCGGATTCGTAAAAACTTTTGACTTTGAGGGCATTTTGCGGTTAAACCGTTAGAGATACGACAAAAAGTGACTGGACCTTTCTTGTTGGAAATTTAATTTTGTCTTTCGATTGTGCCCTCAGATCTGATCTACGACCTATGGTTTAGCCAGAAATGAGCTCGGGAGAAAAGTCTGCACGGGTCAGCTATCTTGAATTGTTTAGTATAAACATAATAAAAACCGACCTCAAGGCAGTATTTTAAGTCGAACAGGGGGTTTAATATCACCAGGAGACTATCTAGTCAAGGCGAGAAATTCCCTGGGTGGGTGATTAATGTTAAGGAGGTTAAGACAAGAGGGGGTTTAATTTCGTCAGGATATTGTCTGGTCATATGAACAAATTCCCAGGGGGGGTTAACGTTACCGGGGGATAAGTCTCCAGGGGGTTATCTGGTCATACCAGGATCTTCCCAGGGGGGGGGGGTTAAGAGATTTGGTGACTGGTAAAATTCGGACATGAGGTCATGGCAGGAAATTCCCTGGGGGGTTTAATGTTACCAGGGGGGTTAACACATCAGGGGGTTGAATGTACAGGAGGTTATCAGGTCATACCAGGAAATCCCCGGGGGGGGTTAATATTACCGGGGGTTAATGACACACTTGGGCCTTTTTTAGAGGGTATTGTGTCTGTGAACATAATAAATATTCCTCTGTCCCTATCTACTATTGACGTTTAGCTAACGCTCAGCCAACTCCCGAAGTCACTGAACCTTTTCTGTAGATCACGTGATTTCCTAAATCCCGTTTAAAATTTGTTTTGAGTTACGACCAACCGTTTAGCCGCTATCAAGCCCGGAATGTAAATTTTTAGGCGAAAATGTCCAATATTTTCACTTAATCGCGTTTTGCGGTCAAACTAAGGGAAATATAGTAAAAAGTCACTGGACCTTTTTTGTAGGTCATCTTATTTCCTAAATAAAACGTTAGTCTTATTTTGACCTCCGACCAATGGTTTCGCCGCTATCGACCCCAAAAACAAAAGTTTCGCGTAAAAGTTACAACAAAATGGTACATAATCACGTTTTTCGGCCAAACCAATCGAGATAGGGCAAAAGATTACTGGACCTTTTCTGTAGATCGCGCAATTTGCTAATTTGATGGGTCAATCAGATTTGAGCTACGACCAACGGTTCGGCCGCTATCGGGCTTGAAACATTATTTTTATCGAAAAAATCTCAGGAATTTCAAATGTTCGAGCGTTTTGTCCGCTTAAAACCATGGAAGATAGAGCAAAAAGTCATTAGACCTTTTTTGTAGTTCACTTCATTCCTGACCATGAATTTTCCGTCAGATCCGAGCTAGCTCCAACGGTTCGCCCGCTATCGGGCTTACAAAAAATGCCTGCAGGGGTGAAGAATGCGCGATTTTTTGGGAATTTTTTTGAGGGGTTGAAAATGAAAAATTCTCACTTTTCGGGATTTTCCTGGTGGTTACACGTGGAAAGCTATCTGTGTACCAAATTTCAAGTCTCTAACTCATCTGGAAGTAGGTTAGAATTAGTATACGTGAGTGAGTGAGTCAGTCAGTCAGTTTACACATGCGGTTGTATATATATTAGACTCGCCTTCGGCTCGCTGGGGGCTACGCCCCCAGGGCCCCCAAAGTAAACGCTTGCAAATTCGGGGATAAGCGGAATTCGGTGACTGGTTAAGTCCGGACATTAAGTAAATGACAAGGGATTTAAAAATTGACCTTTTTCATAGATTTTTTTCCGGATTCGTAAAAACTTTTGACTTTGAGGGCATTTTGCGGTTAAACCGTTAGAGATACGACAAAAAGTGACTGGACCTTTCTTGTTGGAAATTTAATTTTGTCTTTCGATTGTGCCCTCAGATCTGATCTACGACCTATGGTTTAGCCAGAAATGAGCTCGGGAGAAAAGTCTGCACGGGTCAGCTATCTTGAATTGTTTAGTATAAACATAATAAAAACCGACCTCAAGGCAGTAATTTTAAGTCGAACAGGGGGTTTAATATCACCAGGAGACTATCTAGTCAAGGCGAGAAATTCCCTGGGTGGGTGATTAATGTTAAGGAGGTTAAGACAAGAGGGGGTTTAATTTCGTCAGGATATTGTCTGGTCATATGAACAAATTCCCAGGGGGGGTTAACGTTACCGGGGGATAAGTCTCCAGGGGGTTATCTGGTCATACCAGGATCTTCCCAGGGGGGGGGGTTAAGAGATTTGGTGACTGGTAAAATTCGGACATGAGGTCATGGCAGGAAATTCCCTGGGGGGGTTTAATGTTACCAGGGGGGTTAACACATCAGGGGGTTGAATGTACAGGAGGTTATCAGGTCATACCAGGAAATCCCCGGGGGGGGGTTAATATTACCGGGGGTTAATGACACACTTGGGCCTTTTTTAGAGGGTATTGTGTCTGTGAACATAATAAATATTCCTCTGTCCCTATCTACTATTGACGCTTAGCTAACGCTCAGCCAACTCCCGAAGTCACTGAACCTTTTCTGTAGATCACGTGATTTCCTAAATCCCGTTTAAAATTTGTTTTGAGTTACGACCAACCGTTTAGCCGCTATCAAGCCCGGAATGTAAATTTTTAGGCGAAAATGTCCAATATTTTCACTTAATCGCGTTTTGCGGTCAAACTAAGGGAAATATAGTAAAAAGTCACTGGACCTTTTTTGTAGGTCATCTTATTTCCTAAATAAAACGTTAGTCTTATTTTGACCTCCGACCAATGGTTTCGCCGCTATCGACCCCAAAAACAAAAGTTTCGCGTAAAAGTTACAACAAAATTGTACATAATCACGTTTTTCGGCCAAACCAATCGAGATAGGGCAAAAGATTACTGGACCTTTTCTGTAGATCGCGCAATTTGCTAATTTGATGGGTCAATCAGATTTGAGCTACGACCAACGGTTCGGCCGCTATCGGGCTTGAAACATTATTTTTATCGAAAAAATCTCTGGAATTTCAAATGTTCGAGCGTTTTGTCGCTTAACCATGGAAGATAGAGCAAAAAGTCATTAGACCTTTTTTGTAGTTCACTTCATTCCTGACCATGAATTTTCCATCAGATCCGAGCTAGCTCCAACGGTTCGCCCGCTATCGGGCTTACAAAAAATGCCTGCAGGGGTGAAGAATGCGCGATTTTTTGGGAATTTTTTTGAGGGGTTGAAAATGAAAAATTCTCACTTTTTCGGGATTTTCCTGGTGGTTACACGTGGAAAGCTATCTGTGTACCAAATTTCAAGTCTCTAACTCATCTGGAAGTAGGTTAGAATTAGTATACGTGAGTCAGTCAGTCAGTCAGTTACACATGCGGTTGTATATATATTAGACTCGCCTTCGGCTCGCTGGGGGCTACGCCCCCAGGCCCCCCAAAGTAAGTGCCTTAAATTCGGGGATAAGAGGGATTTGGTGAGTGGTAAAATTCGGACATGAGGTCATGGCAGGAAATTCCCAGGGGGGGGGGGTTAAAGTTACCTGTGGTTAATACAATCAGGGGGTTTAATTTACTCAGTTGGTTATCTTTTAACACCAGGAAATTGCGGGGGAGGGTTAATGTTACCGGGGGTTAACGACACGCCTCAGGCTCCATTTCGGGTGTTGGCCAAATTCTGGGATAAGCGGAATTCGGAATTATATTGGACCTATTTTATTGAATTTTTTCAGTTTTAATCAAAGTTTTGACTTTAATGGCATTTCGCGGGTTAACCGTTAGAGATACGACAAAAAGTGACTGGACGTTTATTGTCGGAAATTTAATTTCCATTTCGATTCCACCCTCGGATTTGAGCTACGATCTCTGGTTTAGTCGGTACAACGCTTGAAATACAAGTTTGCACTGGTAAGCTGTTGTGTAAACAGATTTAGTGTAAATAAATTAAAAACTACCTTTATCAGATTATTAAGTTGATTTAATCAGGAGTTCATCAACCAGGAAATTCCCGGGAGGGGAGGGGTTAATGTTATCGTGGGTTATAAGAACGCGTGGTACTTTTCTGGGAAATGTGCGTCTGTGCTACGAGAACACGTGTACAGTAGTTTTTATCATAAAACGTTGATCATGGGGTTTAAATTACTTCTGAAAATTATCATTCCACGCCAGAGTTTTGACAATGAACTAATATTTCATAAAATTAAAAAAAACACACTCTGTCCTTATCTACTATTGAAGCTTCACTAACGCTCAGCCAACTCCCGATGTAGAGGGGGGTTTTAGTCACTCGTTTAACGTACTAATACAAGGTCAATCTGGAACAAGCATGAATCGCACTAACTATAGTTGCAAAATTTAAAACACCTAAAAGTGACGACAAAGAACTAGCCATTTAGAGCATTTATCAGGCTTACGGAAAGATACACGATAGAAAGCTGCTGGGCCTTTTTTGTAGATCCTATCAATAGCTACTTACAAAAAGTTTTACATTTAAGCTAGGGCCAACGGTTCGGCCACTATCGAGCACGAAAAGTAAGTATTTAAGTAAAAGTTTCAATATAATCACGTTTTACGGCTAAATCATGGAAGATAGAGTAAAAGGTCACTAGACCTTTTGTATAGATCGCATTTATGTGTATTAAAATCAAATTTTTAATCTGGGCTAGAACTAAGATTTTGTCTGAAATAGAGCCCAGAAAACAAAATCTCACGTAAAACTCAAAAAATCAAAACTTTAAAACGCATTATGCGGCCAAACCGTTGTGGATAGGGCAAAATGTTACTAAACGTTTTTTTGTAGATCACCTGATTTCCTAAATATCATTGAGAATTTTTTTTTGAGCTACGACCAACCGTTTAGCCGCTATCAAGCCTGGAATGTAAATTTGTAGGCGAAAATTTCCAAATATTTTCAATTAATCGCGTTTTGCGGTCAAACTAATGGAGATATTGTAAAAAGTCACTTAACCTATTTTGTAGATCTCCTTATTTCCTAAATCTAACCTTTATTTCATTTTAACCTCCGACCAATTTTTTCGCCGCTATCGACCCCAAAACAAAGTTTTCACGTGGAAAATTACAAAACAATTGCACATAATCACGTTTTTCGGCCAAACCAATGGAGATAGGGCAAGACGTTACAAGATCTTTTCTGTAGATCGCGCGATTTGCTAATTTTATGGTTCAATCAGATTTGAGCTACGACCTACCGTTCGGCCGCTATCGGGCTCGAAACATTATTTTGATCGAAAAAATCTCTGGAATGTCAAATATTCGAGCATTTTTGTCGCTTAACCATGGAAGATAGAGCAAAAAGTCATTGGACCTTTTTTGTAGTTCACTTCATTCCTGATTATGAATTTTTCGTCAGATCCGAGCTACCTCCGACGGTTCGCCCGCTATCAGGCTTACAAAAAAGGCCTGCAAGGGTAAAAAAATGCACATTTTTTAAATAATTTCTTTGAGGAGTTTAAAAGTAAAAATGTCCAGTTTTCAGACTTTTCCTCCGGGTAATATTGCAATAGGTACCTGCATGCCAAATTTCAAGTTTCCAGCACTTCTAGAACTATGTTAGAATTTGTATCTATATATCAGTGAGTCAGTCATTCAGTTTCACATGCGGCTGTATAGTATACTCGCCTTCGGCTCGCTGGGGGCTACGCCCCCAGGCCCCCATTTGGGTGTTGGCCAATATCGGGGATAAGCGGAATTCAGTGACGGGTAATATCTGAGAATTATACTAGGGTCTGGGTGTTTAAATTAGGCCTAATTTATTGAAATTTTATTTATTAATCCAATTTTTGACTTTAATGACATTTTACTGCTTAACCGTTAGAGATACGAGAAAAAGTGACTGGACCTTTCTCGTCGGAAATTTAATTTTGTGTTTCGATTGTGCCCTCAGATTTGATCTACGACCTATGGTTTAGTCGGTACAACGCTTGGAAATAAATGTCTGCACTGGTGGGGAAAAGAGCGATTTGGTGATTGGTAAAATTCGGACATGAGGCCATGCCAGGAAATTCCCTGGGGGGGGGTTTAATGTTACTGGGGGGGTTAACATTTCAGGAGGTTTAATGTACTCAGGAGCTTATCTGGTCATACCAGGAAATCCCGGGGGGGTTAATGTTACCGGGGGGGTTAACACATCAGGGGGTTTAATGTACTCAGGAGGTTATCTGGTCATACCAGGAAATCCCCGGGGGGGGGGGGGTTAATGTTACCGGGGGTTAATGACACACTTGGACTTATTTTAGAGGGTGTTGTGTCTGTGAACATAATACAAATTCACTCTGTCCCTATCTACTATTGACGCTTAGCCAACGCTCAGCCAATTTATAATGTGGTGTTGTATTCACTAGTTAACCTAGCAAAGCAAGTGCAAACTGAATCTGGAACGAATTACACAAAATATTAGTCACATATTGGTTTAAAAACTCCAAAAAATTGCCAATCCACGACAAATATTTTGCTATTTATAGCGTTTTCGGGCTTATTGAAGGACATACAACAAAAAGGTACATGACCTTTTTTGTAGATCCCATCAATTTGTAGTCATAAACATTTTTACATTTAAGCTAGAACTATTTGTTTGGCCGCTATCGACTCTAGAAACAAAATTCTTAAATACAAATTAAGAAATATTTACATTTATTAGCCGAACCAATGGAGATAGAGCAAAAGGTTACTAGACCTTTTTTGTAGATCGCGTTAATTAGTGTTAAAATCAAATATTTATTTTGTGCTAAATTTAGAATTTTGCCTGCAATAAAGCCCAGAAAACAAAATTTCACGTAAAACTGAAAAAATCGATACTTTAAAACGCGTAATGCGGCCAAACCGTTGATGATAGGGCAAAATGTTACTAAACCTTTTTTGTAGATCACGCAATTTGCTAAATCCCACTGAAAATTTGTTTTGAGCTACGACCAACCGTTTAGCCGCTATCGAGCCCGAAAGGTAAATGTTTAGGCGAAAATTTCAAAATATTTTAATGTAATCGCGTTTTGCGGCCGAACCGATGGAGTTAGAGCAAAAAGTCACTGGACCTTTTTTGTAGTTCACTTCATTCCTGACCATGAATTTTTCGTCATATCGAAGCTAGCTCCAACGGTTCGCCCGCTATCGGGCTTCAAAGGGAAGCTGCAAGGCCAAAACAGGGGTCACTTCGCGAATTTTTTTGAGGGGTTCAAAAGTAAAAAATTCCGGTTTTCAGACTTTTCCCGGTGGTTTGAGGACTCCAGCTACGTGTGTGCAAAATTTGGTGTTTCCAGCACTTCTAGAAGTGGGTTAGAATTTGTATACCCTATCAGTCAGTCAGTCAGTCAGTCAGTCAGTCAGTCAGTTACATATGCGGCTGTATATAATATAGGATAACCGTTAGAGATATGACAAAAAGTGACTGCACATTTCTTGTCGAAAATTTAATTTTGTCTTTCGATTGTGCCCTCAGATCTGATCTACGACCTATGGTTTAGCCAGAAATGAGCTCGGGAGAAAAGTCTGCACGGGTCAGCTATCTTGAATTGTTTAGTATAAACATAATAAAAACCGACCTCAAGGCAGTATTTTAAGTCGAACAGGGGGTTTAATATCACCAGGAGACTATCTAGTCAAGGCGAGAAATTCCCTGGGTGGGTGATTAATGTTAAGGAGGTTAAGACAAGAGGGGGTTTAATTTCGTCAGGATATTGTCTGGTCATATGAACAAATTCCCAGGGGGGGTTAACGTTACCGGGGGATAAGTCTCCAGGGGGTTATCTGGTCATACCAGGATCTTCCCAGGGGGGGGGGGTTAAGAGATTTGGTGACTGGTAAAATTCGGACATGAGGTCATGGCAGGAAATTCCCTGGGGGGGTTAATGTTACCAGGGGGGTTAACACATCAGGGGGTTGAATGTACAGGAGGTTATCAGGTCATACCAGGAAATCCCCGGGGGGGGGGTTAATATTACCGGGGGTTAATGACACACTTGGGCCTTTTTTAGAGGGTATTGTGTCTGTGAACATAATAAATATTCCTCTGTCCCTATCTACTATTGACGCTTAGCTAACGCTCAGCCAACTCCCGAAGTCACTGAACCTTTTCTGTAGATCACGTGATTTCCTAAATCCGTTTAAAATTTGTTTTGAGTTACGACCAACCGTTTAGCCGCTATCAAGCCCGGAATGTAAATTTTTAGGCGAAAATGTCCAATATTTTCACTTAATCGCGTTTTGCGGTCAAACTAAGGGAAATATAGTAAAAAGTCACTGGACCTTTTTTGTAGGTCATCTTATTTCCTAAATAAAACGTTAGTCTTATTTTGACCTCCGACCAATGGTTTCGCCGCTATCGACCCCAAAAACAAAAGTTTCGCGTAAAAGTTACAACAAAATTGTACATAATCACGTTTTTCGGCCAAACCAATCGAGATAGGGCAAAAGATTACTGGACCTTTTCTGTAGATCGCGCAATTTGCTAATTTGATGGGTCAATCAGATTTGAGCTACGACCAACGGTTCGGCCGCTATCGGGCTTGAAACATTATTTTTATCGAAAAAAATCTCTGGAATTTCAAATGTTCGAGCGTTTTGTCGCTTAACCATGGAAGATAGAGCAAAAAGTCATTAGACCTTTTTTGTAGTTCACTTCATTCCTGACCATGAATTTTCCGTCAGATCCGAGCTAGCTCCAACGGTTCGCCCGCTATCGGGCTTACAAAAAATGCCTGCAGGGGTGAAGAATGCGCGATTTTTTGGGAATTTTTTTTAGGGGTTGAAAATGAAAAATTCTCACTTTTCGGGATTTTCCTGGTGGTTACACGTGGAAAGCTATCTGTGTACCAAATTTCAAGTCTCTAACTCATCTGGAAGTAGGTTAGAATTAGTATACGTGAGTCAGTCAGTCAGTCAGTTACACATGCGGTTGTATATATATTAGATTATTTAGTATTTTATAATATTTTTAAAATTTATCTAATTCTTGAAATCCCTTTACTACAAACTACCCCTCAATCAATTATATAATTATAGATAATTATATTCAAATATTTATTATATTCCTCCCAAATCAGTTTGATGTAGTACCCAAATTTTGTGGCTACAAAAGTATTACTATTGTATTCTCATGAGATAAATATATATATATATATATATACAAACAGGATGGTCCAGGAAGAAAGAAAAACATTTTAAAGGAAGATTGTAGACCTAGATTAAGGACTAAAATTTCAAAAAAAGGGGGCTGGAAATGCATCCTTAGTGAGATAAGGCTAGCGAAATATTTAGCTAAGATATCCACTCCAAGGTTTAAAGAAATCTGTACTGAAACCATTATAACGGTAATTAAGATTTTTTATTTACATTTTTTATTGCTAAATTGAATAAACTAGATTTTTAAAAAACTGTAAGGCCCTTGTTGTAAAAAATAATTTGCTTTAAAAATAAAAACTTGCAGTAAAAAACACATATTTTACCTCTGAGGTGTAACAATTTCATTAAATGGCCACAAAATGCTTAATGTTTATTATGAAAAATTTAAGTTAGTTTATTTCTGAGAGAATGCATGGAAATTAAGTAAATAGCAAACAAATTCTTAATTAAATAAATCAAATGTAATTAAAAATAAACAAACAGTTAATTAAATGCACTTCAGACAGTCTGAATGGAATAAAAGCAGTTGTAGCATGTTAGCTGATTAGTTTATTCATATTTATTTCTTAATTTTTTAATAATTTATTATTAAGTTGGTAACACTTATTATTGTAATTGTATTGTAATTACAATGCTACAAGTTTCAGTTGCAGGATATTAAAGTGGGTTTCCTCAATGTAGAGAACCAAATCAAACATTATTTACTGAGACATTTAATAATCTTGGTTAGTCCGGTTGTTTCCCTAGCGTAATAATTTCTTTTTTGATCATGGGATTTAACAAGTAGATGATGCTGAAAGTATTCATACTACGTTCACGTAGTCCCACTAAAAGTTCGTGTAAAATATTAATGCAACTGTTTTATGCCAAAAGCTTGTGTGTTGCGAACTTTACACTTAAACGGATTGTATCCATTTCATGTACAAAAAGTGCAACAACTTCATAGAGGAGACAATGCTGCGTGTCTGCAATTCTGTGAATGGATTTAAAACCAATAATTTGTTTCAATGTTCTTTACTGACGAAACTGCATTTACTCGTGTTTGTGTGGTCAGATGAGAATCCTCATGCTTCAACGGGCATAAAATCTCAGCATAGATATTCAGTCACTGTGTGGTGTGGTATTACAATTGATGAATTAATTGGCCCTTTTTAGATTAGAGAACCGACTTGTAGCAGAAACATACATGGCATTATTATGTAATGAACTTTTAAATACTCTGGAAAATATACAACTTTTATCATAAATGAATCTATGTTTCCATCATGACAGCACTCTTCCGCATACTGCTCATCGAGTAAAGAATGTTTAAAGGAACACTTTACATTGATTGATGCTGTTCGAGGTATTAACTGGCATCCAAGGTCCTCTGACCTCACCTGACTAGACAATTGCATATGGGGTTGGATGAAATTTGAAGTATACAAAGCAAACGTAGTACTGAAATTTTGTATGCTGCCGCCCTCATGAAGGAAAAGAAACATGTTCTTGTTACAGTGACTCAAATAATTTTGAATTTGATAAGAAATGTATATACTGCACTGGCATAATTTTCTAACATTTTTTATAATTAAGTAAAATGATTTATGTTTTACTTATAGGAGTATTTTGAAGGCCAATTAAATTTGTAACAACAAAAAAAGTTTATGGCAACGCATTATTGTTCCTTTTTGGAGGGTAATACAAATTAAATTAAATTTGAACTGATTAATTTAGAAATTTGTTCTGTTATTGAATGTATTCACATCAATTTTCTCATAAATAAATTACCTGCAATGTTTAGTGAAGTATTTTATGCATTTCTTAACCATTTATTCAAATTATAAAACCTCAAATGTAAAAATGTGTTTTTTTGCAGTACACCTTAATTTTTTAAGGGGGTTCGGTAGGCCCTATTCTTACAATGCTATATTCCTATAATTTATGTACCTTCTTCTCAGGAACAACTGGTTCGATTACAGTAAAATTTTTATGTGTTATTTTTTAGGTCCTCATCATGAAATAGAGCGCAAAACATTTTGGTTTTTAAGAAAATTTCATTAAAAAAGAATTTTTTTAAAAATACATGTTTTTTTGAAAAAAGTTTATGTTATTTATTTTTTTTGCGTAATTATTAAAGATTTTTTTACAATGTTACGCGCTTAAAATGTGTATATTGGTGGCATGTACAAGTGGTTTTTTTTTCATAATGATCCATCTAATACTTCCTGAGATAAAGGTACATAAGTAAGAAAAAAATTAAATTCCGGGAAATCAACGTTAAAGTTAAAATATACATTTGGTCTTACTTGGTAATATGTAACTGAAGTTAATGGCATCCTGCTCCATAACTGGGATCATCAGGATCCTCCAAATCTTCCCATTCATCTTCCAACTTCCTTTTAGCACTTTCACGGGATTGTCTGCTTCTTTTTGCAACTTCTGAGATCATGCGCTGAGCCTTTTTTAGCCGGGATATATCTTTATTTTTCATAGCATCACAAAAATTCTGCCCAACAATCAATCCCAGTTTCTTAAATACCATACACCTTGCTATGTTTCCTTTATTAAAAGTATTGATGGCATCATATACACCTAAGTGAAGTGTGTGAGTGCTTACAAACACGGTTTTCGGTTGGCGAGTCCAAATTATTTGGTTCACAGACTCATTGGGATTCTGTGATTTACCATGTAAGCACTTTTTTAGAAGGTCAGGAGCACTAAGATCTTTGAAAATAGGTTTTAGCCTCTCCATTATGGCAAGTGGTAGGTGAAAATGTTTTTCATGATCATATTTTTCATTTTGGACCAATGATTTTTGATATTTACACCAACTATCACTTCCTTTCGGGCAAAGTCCATGTTGAGGATTAGAGTTACTTGATAGTAAATGGTAGTATTCTGCCCATATAGCTTGCTTCATGTCATTCAAATTACCTATATTTCTGCGTATGGCTAATCCGTAGTATTTCTGAATTGATAATATAGCAGCATCTGTTAGTCGGTTGCGACCGCCTAAGGTTTTTCCATCAATTTGTTTTGCCTTACCTTCTTTTAGTTTTAATGTCCTTAGGCGTGTGCCCATACGCTTTTGGACATGTCCAATGCACTCTAATTTTGTAACTGGACAGTCATTACCATAAGGCATGCTTTCTAATACACTAGCAAACCCTTTAGAGTCGCCGTCTCCAAGATATTCAATATAGCGAACATCATAAGTTGGAACGGACCGTTGAAATATTTTACAGGCTCCTACCACTTCCATACCCCCACTTACTCCTTGGTAATTATCACTGCAATAATTATCATCATGATGGCCAGTAAACTTGCCTCTACAACGACAGTACTTAGACAGTATGACGGCATCTACAACTTTACCAGTATCAACACTTGTAGCAGTTACAACGCCATTTTGAGATGTATGTCCACGCTTTTGCCAAGTGCCGTCGATGGCAACACACAAATCCCTATTTCCATCATTTATTTTCACTGCTTCTTCTACAGCCTCTTTCATAAATGAAAAACATATATACTCAGCTGTAGACCCTAGAACTCTAATGTATTCACTAAACTTTGTAGGAGATTTAGGCAAGTTTAGCACGCCGCAAAGAGTTTCACAAGCGACCTGGCCCCTTCCAATAGTACGCATACCGTACACTAACCTAACATTTAGGTCATACATTTTATTGTGTGATGGGTTATCAGGTAAAGTACAGCAATTTTTATATGAAGCTAATGTCTTTGTACTACAACCTGAACATGTAAAAATCACCTGAAAAGAAAAGTCCAACACGCCTACCGACTTTGAAATCAATTGCTTCATGGCAATGTTTACAAACTGCTATATTAGAAATTATTTTCAACAAACTATTCAAATCAACTATTTCATAGGCTAGACTAGGCTCACCATCAACAATTAGATTGGTAGTTATTGGAAATATTTCCTAGTTTTGCTTTTGAAGCACTAACTGGTTCATCTAGACTAGTCATATCTTCCAAAACATCAGCATTAGGACTATGCCTAATTTCAGTTTCTACTGTCTTCTTACAAAATACTCGTTTCCTTTTCTTGAAAACACTAGTACTCCTAGGCATTTTGAATAATATATTCTTCTAAAACACTAGACACAACACTTTAGAAAAATAATTGTAATGTGTATTTACTTTTGAGTTTTCACAATAAAGAATAAACTCATGAATGTAAACAAACAATGTTTTCTTACTTCTCTTGTCTGCTGTTTATTGGCACAATACTTCAGGTTAGCCAACCATTGAAAGAAAAACAACTGTTTCTGGATGCTAGTTATTATAACAAATAAATAATAGAATTGTCGTTACCATAGATACAATTCTGTTAAAAATTGCAGCTGTGCAGACAATATGTTGTATATTTTTTTTTTAATACTTCCCATTGTCAGAATTAAATAATTTTTATGTCAAAATGTTCAGAAAACAACACAGAAAAATAAATTGAAATAAAAAAAATGTATAATTTTTTTAATTTTTAAACCTACCGAACCCCCTTAAAGTAATTTATTTTACAAACTAAGGATCTTTAAACGTTTATCTTAGCTGCTCTGCTCTTAATTTTTTTTTATTTTCTCCTTTATAAAAGAATTATAAATAATATATAGATGAAATCATTGATTCCCAAAAATTAAAGATATAAATTGGAAAATGTATTATTCATTTATATAAGTGATAGTAAAATAATTCCTTAACCCGTTGTGGAAAGAAGACGTACTGTAGGAAAGAGTTCAGATTTTTATTTAAACAACCATAAATTATCATACATAGTTATATTCAAGTACTTAAACTTAGTACTGCATAGAAAATTTTCTAGAGAATTGTGCATATATAAAAACTGATTCCATGCAAAAATATTAAAGTGTTTTTATCGTTGAAAGCAAGCGAGAAAGAAGAGAATTTCCATTGTATTCCTATTGTCATTTCCAACCGTCTTAGTAGAACAATAAAATTCAAACAAAGAACGTCTGTTGTAATTGTGGCATCGTACGATTTTAATTGTTCATAGCTGGTAGGTGCCTGCAAATGAGCATCTATTCGATTCAAATAATAAAAAAATAGCAAACAATACACTCACTAAAATTAACAATTCCTTTTCTTATAACACGTAATAACATAATAACATATAACACGTAATAACATATAACATGTTATATATGATCTTCAATAGTGCAATTAAACTAATTCAATAAATTCTGCTGTTGTTAAAACGTTATATTCCCTGACTCAGACATATGACCTATATTATCTGCTCTTTTTTGAAGTCATACGTGGTTGTATGATAAAATTGAAGTATATTATATATATATTTACATGAAACTCTCACATTTGTAATACCTTTCTTAGCTCTAATATAAAAGTTTTGTTTCTATGAGTTGTTTCCAATTATCTAAACACGTTTAATTCTTTGTGACTTCATTGACCCTGTACATAAGGCTAATAAACTTACAAACAACTGATCAGATATTTATTTTACGACCTATATATAGTAGAGTTTTTATAACCAACGGTTGCATTATTGCATTTACCGAGATGAGGACAGGACAAAAAGATATATTTTCTTCCGCTAAAAACGGTTTAAAAAAGGTTGTCGTTAATTCTACCTTTTAGCTACGGCTTCTTTGAAATATTTATTTAACTTATTTTTCAATTTTTTATCATTGAAGGAATAAATATAGTTAGGAGTTTCATCAATCAAAATAAAAATTGAGCTTAAATTCATCAAAGAGTCTGAGCCTTATTTAAAATTTCTATTACACCTAAGTACACAATGCATTATCAGAAGTAGGATGCATAAAATTGAGAAAAGTTCAACATGTACCTTTTATTCCATATTGAGACAATGACGAATCAAAAAGATCTACTAAAGTAGAAATATGTTTTTATAATATTAAAACACTGTTATAAAACCATCTTTAATGAGCAAAGCTGAGTACATTTCCACGTAAGTTATCAAAGCTGACTGGTCTCCACGACATTTAAATTTGACATTTATAAAGTGGCTTAAAAAGACATAGGAATGAACACTCTACTAGCAGGGTTTTCCCAGAGCTGTTAAAAAAGGAAAGACTTTGATAACATAAAACCTATTATATAAGATCTCCCATAAATTCCTTCATGAGGGCTATTACAACAGACAGATTTCTTTAAAATCCACGTAAAAGGACGTATGGAAAATAAGTTCACTGTATCTTTTTTAAAGGTTCAATTAACTTAAAAGAAAATATATTTAATTGATCATTACAAGATTAATACCAAATTTTATTTACTATCCAAAAAGTTTAAATAGTCATTTAATAATATATTTTTTTCATATAATTCTTAAATAAAAAAACATTAAAAAGTATACTTATTAAAAATAAGGTCTGAAATGAACAGGAACTTTCGGTGTTACCAAAAAACCAATCTTAGGATATCATAAGTACTAATATGGTAAATACTAGAATGCGGTTTAAACTATTTTCCTTTATATTCCTAAATTTAGTAACAAACTAGTAGTTTTAAAAGTGTATCCCGTTAATGTAGGTTTTACTGGTCAGTTTAATAATAACTTATTATTTTTACACGGCACTTATTAGTTTTCACGGAGTTTTTTAGATTAGGAAAGTATCATTTCAACGGTTCCAAAACAGATCAAACAAAGAGACTTTCACGGAATATTTTTCTTTAAAAGGTTGTTCGTGTTTGTATTACTTGTTCTCAGATATCAGTTTT
This sequence comes from Homalodisca vitripennis, assembly GCF_021130785.1. Taxonomy (NCBI): domain Eukaryota; kingdom Metazoa; phylum Arthropoda; class Insecta; order Hemiptera; family Cicadellidae; genus Homalodisca; species Homalodisca vitripennis. The sequence goes on along the minus strand of NW_025777074.1, from coordinate 14,287 downwards.
AAACAAAAAATGTCTATGGTTTAACAAACTAAGATGTATTGAAATAGAACATGACGACATCGTTTGGAACAAATTAAGGAATTCATATTTTATTCAAGTATTTAGTAATAACAAATTCTGTAAATAATATTTAGGGAAATATCATAAATAAATCATAACGTTAACTGAAAGCTTGCGTAAATGTGGTTATATAAATAGGATAAACAAGAAACAACTGAAACTCAAAAAGTCCTACTTTAAGCGATTATCTGAACAAAGGAGGCGCAGTGGTTGATATTCAGGTTTACTGCGATTGCCGAAGCAAGAGATAACTTCTCAAAAGTACTTCTGCCAACTTTGCTCTCTTCAAAAAGGATTTTAACATTTTCCCAAGCTGTAGTACATGTGAAAGCGTTCATTATTCAATCCTTATCATACTAGAAATCTACTTGATTTCTTATACTGTACCACTATCAAGAGAATATGTCAAATGTTTTGTATGTTTTGTACATACTTGATTTTGCCTTGTTCTCCCCTTTCCGGATTGACGCAATAACATAGTATTACATCATTGTTTTGTTAAGAAATGGTAATATATTGCTTTATCAAAACAAATCATTTACATTAAATCAAAAGAAGTCATCAGGGACTTATTTATTTTACGTTATAATACGTTGAATAATACTTGTTTAATTTGTTGAAGAAAAGGTTGGACCTCCTATAGTTTATGTTATCAGCCTTGAGCTTTATTAACAAAATAAAAATAAGATAATACATCAAATAACAAAATTAACGGTATTACAAATATAAACTTTATTCTGCTCGTAATTTAATCGTTCCACGAAAATATAAAATCGTAATCGATTTTGAATTGCGTGAGATTAGTTCCGCCAGTTAAATAATGTAATACAACTTAGAATCATTAAAAACATTATTAATGTTGTAATATTTGTGTCTAAGGAGAAAACCAAAATGGCAATAACGTTATTTATACCACGTCTTACTCATATGCGTAATTTTATATCTTAAAATGAGTGTGTTTCTTGATCAGAAATTTGTTAGATAAGAATTAGCTAAGTCTCATTTAAGGGGCAGGACGAGGTTTATTTCTGTCTGTGTAAACATCTGTCTGTACGATAAGTCAAAAACTATCTGACCTAATTACTAAATTTTGCATTTCATATCCAGGCAACACCAACTTAAACAATTGTGCATGGTATTCCATGAGATATGACTGAGCGTTAGTGGAAATTTTTGCATTAGTCGTTTAGATAATCATGACAACAGCAAAATCACAGACTGAATAAATTTTTAATCTAACTGAATACGACTGTAGGAGATTTTAACTTGTGACATAGTAAATGTTATACATGCAGCCTTATAAAATTAGGAAATATTACAAACAAAAGACCCTCAAACGTGTCATGCGATATGTGATGTGTGTACTGCTCTTTTAAAGAAAGTTCATATTAGAGATTTTATTGAAGGGACACAACATTCCAAGAGTCAGGTATGAGATAACATCTAATAATACCAGATGATGCAATAAATGGAAGGTGAACAGGAGCTAAACTAAACATTTAAATGTAAATTTTTTATTTATCCAAAAACAACGTGGACAAATTTATGTTAATTTGATCATGTTACACATGATTTGAATTTAATATAATTCCATAGTGTAACAAATCGCTCTTACGTTGGATATAATTTTTCAACGTCAATGGATACCGCAACCGATTTTAGCATACCGTTACTGGTAATAGTTAACTATTTTTCTGAAATACCGTACATGGTAAATCAATTGTTATTTTCGGGAGCAGGACGTTGGGGTAAGAAAAGTCTTTAAACACAGCCTATGTTGATTGTAAATCATGTTAAATGTATAACTGAACTAAAAACAAAGCCTCAAATATTTTAGTAAACTAATTTCAAAATAGGTAACCAACATATTCCTCCCGGGGCCGACTGGCAATGTGCTAACCAGTTATAAAAGCTGGCTCCTGTTTTTTTTTTTTATTTTTCTGAGCTTGGTCTAGGGAACCCCGCCTGTCTTTCAATCGCTCCACGAGTATTATAATCCCTTGGTGTGGGAACATTGCATCTAAGTATTGTCTAACTTGAGCACTGTAGTGTGACGATAATCTGTTTTTTGAAAACAACTTTTGGTATTTAAATTTCCACCAACGGTAAATGCCCCTATACTTAAATTACGTATTATACCTGCCCATACGTTTTAAACGTATGGAAACGACGTGTGTGTGACACTCTTACATCAAGTGCAGTTACCATTATCCCGATATCGGCAGATATGCATGGTAACATAGCCATTCAACGTAAAAGTCGACCCATCTGTGAATGTAATATATCGTCTCAAAGTATCTGGCTTTGGTAAATTCTACTCATAATTATTTCACAGAATTCCATCAGAAGACTGAAATCGTCTTCGCTCAGTTGCTGCAACATATAACACGTTATATGTTTTTAAAACGAGACTACTTTAAATTCTTGAGAAATTGATCGATGATATTTTTCATCAAGTTTTGATGCAGAATTAACTGGTTCATTTGGATTTCTTCAATTTTTTTCAATGTAAGACTGAAGAATGTCTAATGATCTGTCTTCTTGTGTCGCAGTAGTTGTTATTTCATGTCTGACACGATACTTAACACTAACAATTTCTAAAAAGTTGACAACTGTGAATTGTACTGCAGATTTAGAGAATTTTTCCATTAAGACACTTATTAATTTATAAATGTTTTATTTGTGCATACGGTTCTTATATTATTATGCTAGCCACGAATCATTAAAAGTTTAATTCTTTCAAGCTCACCAAGTGATATAGCTGAACATAAAAAACTTTTATAAACTTTATAAAAAATTATAACTTAACGGTAACAGGATATGACTGCAACAACGACTGTAGCTTTATTGCAACTTGAACGTAATATACATTATTATTAGAATAACATCCAAAACTTACTGTTTTAATGTCCATTTCAGTAAAACCCCGTCCTGGAATGAAAAGAGATAGATAAATAAGCTGAGCATTTTTTGGACAGCTTAGCGTGTGTTGGCAGTGTTTCTTGCGATTGCAAACGTTTTGTAATGTGTTCTTTGTTTTCGAATCGTATTGAATATAAAACGACTTTACCAAATTGATATTCTGGTTTATTGATGTCCTTGGTTTAGGAACGGCAATAAACTTATAAATAGAGATTCTCAGGCCATTGTGGGGAAGTCCACAGGAGGGGAAACCCTAATAGGCCCACTACTTGCACTTAACAGTGTTACTTATTTTAGCAGCAGCAGGTGTTTCTGATTATGCTTAGCACATTGCCAGACGACCAGAGAGAAAGATTTTGAATACCTACCTTGGAATTCTTTTACTAAAAATAATATTCCTACACAGTGATAACTAGTAAAAATGTACGGTGTTATTAATTTTACAGAAATTAATTTTGGCTGGATATACCTTTTGAACTCTAGTTCGCTGCAATATTTTTATTTCAACTAGAGCATTAAATTATGTGCAACTCAACATATTCTGTTTTGTTTCATTGATTTTCTTCTTTGCCCCTGAGGGACCCATTCCCAAAAGCTGACATAAGACGTGGTATACACAGAAAAAATAGCTTACTGTTACCAATAATGGCATTTCAAATTTGGTTGTTATATAGCTCTTGTCGTTTAAAAATTATAAATTCGTCCTAAGAATTAATTGTAACCCTGTATGTAAACACACAGGGCATATGAAAATCCCGGGCTTCATAAATCGAACTATATTAAATTTTAAAGCAAAAAAATTTGTATATCATTAATGTACATTACAAATTTACTTTTAGATGTAACTACCATTTTTTTATGTCATAGTAGGGGGGGTGGCCCGCAAGGAGTTTAGAAGAAAATCTTCAATTAGAGGAAAGGGTAGAACAGTACATCAAACTAAGGTCCCTTCTTAGTAGAGTGCAATGCCATAAATCCGACCTGAAAGTTTTTTCTCTCTTATATAATCACGCTGGTTTATTTTTGAAAAAATTACAATGTATGTCCTGTTCTAGGGGGTTTTATATTTGTTCTTGGCTTAAGTTTTGTTTATTTTAACAAAATAAATGAATACTGCACTTAAGAAGTAGTTTGCAAAGTAGATATAAAAACTTAAAATCTAATGGAGAAAGGTCTTACAAGGAGTTAAAAAATAACGTAAGCATAACCTATATTTAGAAAAATCGTGTTAAAGTATCATGGAATATTGAATACTTTTTCAATTATTTCCACCCTTTTTTCATAAACTAGTAATTTTAATATAACCACACTAAAACCGTAACTTACATCAACTCATTGATATCAAATCCATAATGAATTTTTTAAGTATTGTTACATTTACATTTCAAACGTGGAAGAAGCAACTGATCGTTTGGTTATGGTAATTTGATTACAATGTAATCTCATAGCACATGATATCAGAAAACTATTCATTTATTTTTATCTTGATCAAATAAAGAAAATAATAAATCAATTCGACATACTTCTGATACAATTCTTAGTCTTTTCGTGACTGAAACCAAGGTAAGTCGTTATGTTATGTACTTTTTTATTTTATGTGCAGTTTTGCACAAATTTTTTTTAATTGAAATAGTTTTTGTTATGTAATTCGTTAAAAAAACTACATATATTTGCAATATATATGTATGTATATAGTAACATACTTTATTGTTATGTATGGAACGAAAAATTTCTTATTAAATTTATAAATAGATTAATTTCACAACGAAACATACATGAAAAGAATAACCAACACACAAAACTAAGGGATACTATTCAGTCTTTTGTAATATATTTTATATTTAAAATGAATCTAGTAGAGTGCGTATCGAATATGGATCTTTATATAATATTCTAATTACTACCAATAACAGCTATTTGTGACTTATAGTATCATATTCATTTAAAATGTATAAATGCATAGCAAAGATTTAATATGCAAATATGTTTTTATTTAATTTTTTTTGTTAAAAAATATTATATAAAAACGCAATATGACTGAAATAAAGACTATTGGAATTAATTTGCTGTTTAACGCTTTTGAATTATCTAGTTCGGTGTTTCTAACCATTCCTTCATAAAAAATACAAAATTTCGTAGAAATAATGCGAGAACAAGGGTATGTAGAATTTAATACGTTCCATTTTCTTTAAAAGCATTTTCCATTAATATTGACGATCAAATCAATAAATGTTTTTATATACTTTTTTACCAAGAAAATCGAATTAAAACTCTCTTTCTTGAATATTTAAAAAATTTCTATAAATAAGACTAGTATTTCAACGTATATTTTATGGAAAGTATTGAGGGGCGTTACATTATTTAAAAATCGTTTTGAACTTAAATATAATGAGAACGAAAATAAAAGTTAAAATAAATTTTTGCTGAATTATTTGTTATATAACCAATATACAATTAAAAATTTATATTCTATTATTTTCCCTATGACAAATTACAATTATATTGTCATAATATATACATATAGTTTAAATTGTTACTTGTTCAAAGTCTGGAAAAATATTTTTAAAAACACAAACTAAGAAAATAGTAGAAAAGAAATAGTTGCTTATAAAAGAAAATACCTTTTTATTTGCTGTTACAGGAAATGACTTCTGAGAAACTCATTTTTATCTGCCTTGCAGTGAGTGCTGGTTCACAGCGACGCGACGGTAAATAAAAAATATTTAATTAATTAGGAATGTAGTAACACGTGGTTCTATTGGAAATTAATTAAAATTTTTTAAATATATAATTAAATTTTAAAATGTTAGTGGTTATATATTTATCCGAAAAAATTTCAATCCATAGATAAACGGTAAGATAAAAAGGTAAACTAAAAGTAATTATTCTAATACTAAATAACTGTACATACAAAACTTTTAAAACCCAATATTTCGGTATATATTTATAACATCTGTCTTTCAGGTGAATAAAGGGTATGGAATTGAAAAGTAACAGAAACAAAAGTAAATATGGATGGAATAAATAACATGTTTATTCCAGATCTTGTTTTAAAAACTTTAACTGTTTTGGAAAAGTTACATATTTTTCAGCACGTGTAAAATTTTAGTTTTTGAATACCTATTAGTTACCTTTTTGTCGTGTTCTGAGACAAAATTTAATTTTAGATATTCATGTACTTTCCGCATATGTTTTTTTCAAAATTGTCTTCGTCATTTATAACATGATTGACGACGGTTTTTAGTACGGTTTTTAGGACAGTTTTACTTGTTCCTCAAGGTATTTAAATTGACCCAATACATTTCGCAGAACCTAGTAATCACATTCATAAGACAAGTTGCCAAATGATAGGATATGCGTTGATTGTTTTAATGCTAGTGAAGTTTTATGTTATTAGGTAACATTTTTCAAACCAAAAACACTGGATTTGTTACATAGATGTGATACTTTTTGTTTTTGTAATGATATTTAATTAATGTTTGTCAGTGGTAATTTAAGATTTCACTAATGAATCTTAATTTAATTGGGGAACATTTAATCATTACTATAGAATTTGCTTTTGAAAATATTGTTACTTTAAAGTATAATTTTTCACTTATTATAAATGCTTCTCAAAGGGAAAATTATTAATGGTTTTTAAGTTTTTGGTTGGTACTAAACCATTTTGGATCACTGTTTTTAAATTTTTAAGTTTGCTCCTTTTTTATTTAGATAAAGTTTGTTCTTGAATAACCCTCTTCTTATAAAATGAATTCGTTACATAACCAATGTCCTAGTAAGGACCTATAAATAAAATAACGTATATTTAAAACCTGTTACATAAACTTTTCGTTATTTTCTCTAGATATGCACTGAATGGCAGAATTCAGTAGTTTAAATATTTGCATAATATTTGGTTGTTTTATATCTTTATTTTAATTTCAAATGGACAATTTTTAGTAAATACTTTATATTTAAATAATATGATGTACAGTAGTTTGGTACAATTTAAACGTAGACTTTAGTTAGAAAAATTCATTTAATATTCCAAAAAAACTTAAATTTTCGTAATAATATATCTTTGTTGTTCTGTCTGTGAAAAATTTTGGTAGCGGCGAAATGGAGCTGATACTTTAATTTTTTATGTAACTCAGTGAAACTTTTATTTCAAGTGCTTTTAGGTACTTCTACCACATTTTATACTATAATTTAATACTTCCATGATAATTTTTAGTAAAAAATGTGAAGTATCGCTTTCAAATAAAACTTTTCCGTATTGTGTACACCACTTCTCATCTTTAGTTAATCTGTTCATATAAAATACATTAATGTCTCAACTTAAGCTAGATTAATATTAGGAAGGGATATAACTTTTTAGCTTACTAAGCAGAGGGGCAGTAAATATTACGTGCTTCTAAACCAATTTGACTTTTTTATCAGTAAACATATATCTCTTTTAGTGTTTATAATTGTTTTATTCCGTTTATATGATGGTGTTTATTTAGATACTACTGTTACCGTGGCTTCGCACGCAATCTTATATTACTAAGTCCTTATATTACTTAGTAGATGCAAATTATTGGATTTAATATGATGGGTGCAGCAGTATAAACATTTTAAAACGTAAGTAGGCATACATCAGGTAGATATTATTTTAAGTCCGTGATAAATACTATCAGAGTTTACTTAACGTATTATATCATATCATGTTTGGTCACGTATCAGGAGCATTTCTGGTTCAAATTAATTATATACATAACGTCACAGCTGAATCTGCTTTGTCATTCTTCGATCAAGAAAACACAAAATCTCAGATCACAAAGGTCTCGGAAAACTTACTTCGGTCAAAAAAGCAGTATATTTCCAGTCCTTTTCACTCATACTTCAGAGTACAAAGATATATTTCTAGTACTTTAGTACAATTTGCCTTTGTTGTTCAGACGAAGAAGAAATATAAAATAATTAAAATATACAGTTTATATATATTATATATATTTATTACTATATATTTTATTATATATATTTTATATATATATATTAATATAACGTAAGACCGAGATGCCTATTTCGGTTTAAATAAGAGTCCTACTTAAGACCATTTAAATTCACTGACCTACTATGTCACAGTTTAGCTTGCTCATATTGCCTCGATAACATTTTATATACGTTCGATTATCTACTTGTCGGAAATTACTTTGGTCAAAATCGTGTTGACATAGTTGAGTTTACCTTGTCCTGAGCAAAGAAATACAACACATAAGTAAGACTTGAAAATCCTATTACGACCTACGAGAGGGTTCCCTAATATCATTTGTACTATGTACGTTCGGTAATATGAGGGAAATTCTTATTAAGGTTTTGCAACTTTCCAAAATAATCGTTATTATAAGTTTTGCGTTACACTTGTTTTTTGGAACTGTAGCCAGAGAAAGAATGAATCGTTGAGGCATGTTACTATTCATTTCTCTGTGTTTCCTTTAGCCATTATTAAAATGTAAATATCATAATGTCAAGGTAGCCCTCGCCAGTTTAAAAGTAACTTATGTGAAAACATTTCATAAATTTGTTCAGTTAAAGGGTTAGTTTTATTTACAGTATTTAATGCATTAGATGATTTTAATTCGTCACTGTCTCAATCTGGAGTAACATTTATATTTTAATGTTTTATTTACTATCTGCATTACACTATCGATCAAGCACTGTTTTATTTTTATTGATAATAATTCAAATGTAAATAGATGTTTCAGAAAGTTTGTCGAACTATAGCTGTCAACAGCTTATAATACGTTTTGTTCTTATCATAAACGTGCGAATGTAAGTAAACAATTATTCAATTTGACATTCGTTTTATTGTGGTGAAATGAATGTGTTATGGAGTGAGTAAAAAGCACCTCATAAATGTTAATGTTACAGACCATTATGCTATACCTGTTTCCTAAATTTCTGCATCTCAATCCGTTATAGCAGTTTCAGCGTGATTCGAGGACAAACCTCGAAACATGCTAAACTCTTCCAAATATCCACAACATTCATAACTGTAAGTATTAATTATTAATATTAGTGGGATAACCATTATAATATAAGCTATAATACTTATATCAACAAAATATTCCACCTATTCACACAATTCATGCAAAATAGGAACCAATACAGCACGTAGGCTACAAAAATTCTATATGATTATTGGTGTTGTTTATAAGGCATTTATAAACGCACTTAGTAACATCGTTTATAATTTCAGAAGGAGATCAACCCCTCACGTGGGTACCTATATCTCCATCATTCTCCTAGCAGCGGGAAAATTCAAGCTCTAGAAGAAACCGAAAGTATCCTTGTGAAGCCGAACTCAAAGAGTAAATTCCTTTTCTACTCGACTATTTGGGATTTACACTTTTTGGAAGCTTGGGATCTTGGTGGACATCTGATTAGGAGTTATCATGCAGGTGCAGGTAATAGGTCATTGGGAAGAAGGAGGTTTATGGTGATTTGGGCCAAGGATTTGTTGCGTAAACCTAGTATGAGGTCAAATCCACAACTCCTCTATATACCTTTCCACAACCATCCACCACAAGTATTCTACGTCCCAAGCTCCCTCCATCAGGCCCCAGGGCCATCAAGTTGCAGATGCGTATGCCCTATGGAATTTTTCAAGAATGCTTACAAGAAAAAGCCTACAAAGGAAACCCTCAAATAATTCCTCAAGGAAAAGCCTCCAGGAAAGCCTCAAAGAATGTCCTGCAAGGAAAGCCTGTAAGAGTCCCAACAGCAAAGAAACACCAAAAGTCTACCGCCCCCATTGGGGGGCCCCTAATAAGTATATTTATGCAGGAATTTAAAAATCTATAATATTATTTCTTTGTTTATCCCCTAATTCAATTTATTCGTTTCATAAACAAAATAATTTTAAAAAGTAAATTTACAGTAACGTTCTTTCAATAGAGCCTTCTCATGTCAAAAATCAATTATGACTTTGTAAGTTCATAGCTAAATAAAATAAATAAAACACTAAAATTACGTGAAAACTGACTGTAGTTAAAACCAACAACAGCAAAAACGTTTAAGACAATTATAAAATTTATTAGTAATATATTCATTCAAATTTAAAAAGGGTAATATAAAAACTTATTTGTATGAACAGCCTTTGCCAACACAACTACCTAAGGAGTAAACAATATATTCATAGCCAGAATGGCTAATTATAATTTATACATAATTTTAACGACAACTAAAAAATTTTAATATTTTTACCATAAACTCTATTAGTCCCATAAGTTAAACAAGTGACCTCATTTTGTTCCTTAAAAACTTCGGGGTCTATTTATTCATAAAGCCCAAAATTTATTAAAATATCAACTATATTTTATAAATTTTCCACATGGAAATACTATCTATTAAAATTTCCTCTACAGTACACCATTTAGAAAAAAAATGAAACTTTTTTAAATTTCTGTCAAGCACTCAAATATATTAATATTTAAAAATGTTTTAGATAGTAACCCATGAATTACTACATAAAATGTTACCATATATTTTTATGATCAAAATGTACATAAAGTAAATATCCCTTTAACAAAAAGTATAGTTCTCGATTCTTGAATATATTACCCTACATACCCCTGTGCTATGTTGTTGAAATGAATCGTGATTTATTCCATTAAAAGAGGTTGAGTTTCCTACCAGTCAACCCTTATACAAATAATGAAAATGTAACTTATCCATTATAAACATATAACTGATATACAGACCACTGTAAAAATTTCTAACTTAAATTATAGGTATTTAATAACATTTAAATTTATTAATTTCTAAATTCATACATAATTATATAAGCTGAATTAGTATGATATTTGGGGAAAAATAGAAATTTTAAATAAGTATCAATTTAACAAATCTAATAGTAAGATAAAATAAGAAAAATCCATCCCGGTGCCCTTCGCAGAACCCTAATAGAAGTAGTTTTTGTCTCAGCGTGAAAACATGGACGAATACCCTTTATACTTCTTAATGTGAGGGAATAAACGTCTATAATGACTGCAACCCAGCATTAGTAATCAACTTATTAAGTCTAGGAAACAGGGAATTTTTAGGACATTGTGCCATCGTTCAGTGAACACAAGATAAACATGGATCACTACGTCTTTTCGAGATTTATCTGCTATCTGATCTCTCTCTTCAGGTAAAGTAACTAAACCTAATACATTAATTACAAACTAGCGTTAATAATAAATCACATCTTACTAACAGCGTTGTTTTGTGACATACGCCTAAGTAAGGAATCACAACTAACATGTTTGTTGTCAACCTTCAACTAACACTTAAAGACATGCTCTTAATACAAAACTTTACAAGTTACACACCATAATCATTAAAAACTAAACTACGGAATACACGGTTTCACCAATACGTCTTCACTTCGTCTACTAACCACCTTCGACTGGCCAGAGGGGACTAGTCAATGGCAAATTCAGTGACGGCTGGCCTAACAACTAGATGGCGGAGAATACAGAGGGAGGGGAACAGGAAATGGGCTCTTTCGTTATTATTAGGTGTCATGCCGAGATGAACTTCTGTAAAACCCATATTGATGGACTACAGCATTGGTTTTATTACAAAATATCCGATCCGTTGTTTGTTACTTTTTGGGTTTTATCTTTAGTTTTTTCCCATATTTTTTTTTTTAGAATTGGCAACCAAAGCGGCCTAATCTCGACTGATAGTTGACGGATTGTTCGGTTACCTGCCAATTTAATGTATGTTTGCCTCAATTACGAATTTCCTTTTGGAAGAAATGTTGGTTCCCGATGTATTATGTGCGGGCTTCTTCCCAATAATTCATATGATGGTGCTTCGGAACCAACCCCATGGTGTGATCATATTTTTGACTTTTCTGTGAAACCCTTTTCTCGTGTTTTCTTTGTGTTCTTTTTTTTTAATCCTTAACGTTTAGTGGATCCTTTTTGTTCTCGCCTATGTTATTTCCCTATTGCAGCTTACATTTTATACTGATAAACAAACAGTTTTTTGGAATCACCTGTGTGTGCCATTTTTTTGGTTTTGTTTTTTCGGAGACTTTGTGTCTAAGAGTGTTGTGTGTTTTTTTAACGCAGTTCTAATGTTGTTACTTTTCTACCTACTCTTCTAATTTTCTCCCGATAATCCCCGGTACATAAGGGATTGACATAAAACGCAAATTTTTCACCAATTCTGTTTTTCTGACTCAGGACATGATTCTTCTGGTTACGTTTTGCATCTTATTAATTACTTAGATTGAGGGGTTATACCATTGCTTCTGAGATCCGATTCAATTTTCTTAAATTCTTCTTTTAGTCCAATCTTTTATCTGAGCACAAGCTCTTTGCTCTATCAAACAAACCGAGTAGGCCTACTCCTTCTTTGACTGATTTTTGATGGTTTGATTGATTAATTTAAAAATTATATTCTTCCTTTTGCGTGTGTGTTATCTTTCGAAAACAAAACAGTTTGTCTTTAAGGACATCCCTATCTCTTAATACGACCCACCCCCCCTCCCACCCCCCCCCCCCACCCCCAACATCAAAAAAGGGAAGCTTGTTTAGGGACTTCCACTTCTCCATTGTTGAAGGCGGGATGGAAGAGGGAAATAACTATTAATGTGATTCAAAAAATTTTTTTATTCACTGTCTCCATGAGAAAAAACTAACAAAGGGATATACATCCAACCATATCCTCCCACCAAATCTTCGGTTTTTGAAACTGAGCTGAAGCCCAAAGCTATTTCGCTCGAATTCCTCCATATAAAAATATTGGCGAAAATAGGAGACAGTGGATGAACCCATTGCCATCCTCATCTTGACGGTAAATTTTACCCTCTAACTCAAACATAATTGCAATGAGTGCATACACCATTCTAACAGATAGGCGTGTTCACAACGCTTGAGTAAGTTTTGTTTTATTTTTAAACTCTAGTTTGTAATTATTGTATTTTTATAGGGTTTAGTGCTTTACCTGACGACAAGAGATCAGCATAAGCCAGATCTCGAAACTTGAGTGTTCACTGTTTTCTTGTTTCACTGAACGGATGGGCAAATGTCCCGGAAAAAATCCTGTTTTCCATTCACTATACTTCCATCGTCAAAAAATACACCTGCTTAATACAAAAGAATTTATCTAAGTCTGTTCATCTCTTAATAGGAAATAATAATGAACTAACTTACTCCTTTTCTTAGCGTTGTTCACTTAACATTTTCTGAGTCACAAACATTTACGCTAATATTCGGCAGATAAATACGCAGTTTTTTTACTTTCAAACAAATTGAATTTTCAAATTGAAAGAAAAAGCGAATTTTTGAAATATAATTAGTGATAATTGCAAAATGTAATTGTGAAAACGTGCTTTATGGTTGTTTGGAACATAAATTAAACTCTAATAACATTATTTGTGAGGAACTGGGTCTTGTCTGTCCCATCTTCCTCAAACAGGTTATAACTCACTGTTTCTATGGACGTATACCTCGGAGTTGTAATTTGTTGAAAACTAAAAGGGCTTTTAACCAGCATAAAAACTTTTTACTTCATTACCACAAATTAGGAGCCAAAATTTATTCTTATGCTGTGGAGATTTCCGGCATATTAACTATTCAAAATGGTCCGCCTAAGTTTATGGCTTTTTGTATTTAATAGTTAGGTAGTCTGAGATTAATTCGTTTATTTGGTGGTAATTTAACTCAAGATTTTAAGTCGCTTTTTCTTTTCGTATAGTATCAAGGTTAATAGGATTTAACCAGTCTCGAGTATCCGAATTGGTCATTAATTGCGTATCTTATTTACGTTCAGGGTGTACATATCCATGTTGTTTTTCTGTTTAATAGTAACACATTTTTTAAGTAAAAATTTTCTATATCTAGGTCTGATAGTTGTGGACACAAAAGTGTATTTAGTTCGTTACGTTAGCAGTAATTGTATAATCGTATGTGGTGGTGGGTTTAAAAATTATTGGTGTGATAACTGGGTATTTTTTTATTCTTTGAATTTCCTTTCGATTGAAAGTTATATCGTGTTAATGTAACAACTGAAGAATAGCACGAAGTCCAAGTTCAGAGCCATGTGGAAACTCCTCCCATTAACAGTTTTTCTAGTCATATATTTGATTCCCCCTTCTTTTACACATTTGCTGAAGGTGACCTGTCTGAGGTAAGACTCGATTATTTACCACAACTATCGGAAATAAACCATACTTATTTAATTCATGAAGAATAAGTGTGGGGAAGGTGTAAATCAGTTGATTTCAAATTCAAATTTGTAGTGGTACTGTGATTATACCTAAATCCCTAATTTTTATTTTTTTATT
>NW_025777073.1:0-94064 GCF_021130785.1 Homalodisca vitripennis | reverse complement strand
AGTTGGGAATTTTTTGTTAAAATTTTTCGTTAATTTAAAGGATCCTTGACTTTTTTTTAATAAAATTTTTTTTACATCCCCCTCTTACGAAAGCGAACACTCTCAAACAATTAAATGTAAGGCCCAAATTCACACCTTTTTTAGAACAGCCCACAGATTAACTTTTTTGTATAAAATTTTTTAAAAGGTAATAACAAATATTCCAAGGAGTTGTTTGTTTTTTTTTGATATTGTCATAAAATACTAATTAATGGTTAAAGAAATCTTTTGGGGCTTCGAAAAATTTCACCCTTTTACTTCCCAATCTCTATAAATCTTATTGGACGCCCTGCTAAAGTCATTCAGTAAATTAGTCTTTTTGTACATGGGTTTTTGCAAAATCACTGGTTTTCCGTTAAAAGTAAGAACCTTTCCATAGACTCGCTTTTTTAGAGTGATCCTTTTTGTATATTATTTAGGGGAACAGAAGGAAAATCGAATACCATGTTCCTATTTCACTCCCTTGTAGATTTTTTATCTTTAATCATTCGGGCCCAAAGTTTCGAATTTTCCAAGGGGGGCCTGCCTAAAAACCCTCGCGATTTTTAGACTACCGATTTTTAAAATCGGGTTTTGCTTTTGCTTCTCATGTTTTTAAAGAAAAAAATTTTCGGCCACCCTTTAAAAAGACAAAAGACAAAGTGACCCTTATTATATGGATGCTCCTTTTACTATAAAACTTTTTACTTCGATCCCCGCTTTTCCCCACAGTTAAAAACCCCGGGAAAAAGGTGCCCTCGGCCCAAAGCATGTCCGAAAAATTAAAGAATTCCCTGCTCTAAAAATTTGTCCCCAAATTATGGGAATTTTAACCACTCAAAATTTAAAAAAAAATTTTAATTGACTTTATCAAACTTTATTTTATTTTCACTCTGAATACAAAGTTCTTTCGCCCTAAAAAGGGAATTACCACAAGGATATTTAAAATAACCATTCCGAAAAACCCATAGGAAATTAAATTTTTAGTGAAAACTTATGACATACAAAATAGTTTCTTATACAAAGCAGGTAGGGGAAATTTAAAAGAAATTTATTTTTCTTTTAGTGGTATCCTTGACATAAAAAGGGCCAAAAGTAAAAGAATGAAAACCCAATTTGTATAGTTTCAGTTTCCAATCAAACATTATTTCCTTTCCTTTTGTAAAACCCAAGGCCTGATTTTTTTAAATGTTTTTGATCGTTAAAAAAAGTTTTTAAGGCATATGTGTAAAAGCATTTAAAAAGTCTTTTAAACTTGCCGCCGTCAGATAATCCCCAAACGCCCATTTAGTAAAATGTGAGGGTTTAAAGAAGCTGGACGAGGATCATTCCACCTTAAAAGGATGGGTTCCCTTCTATTCTTAAATTTAACCCCAATTTCTCCAAAATAATGACTCTTTTTTACCCAAAGAAAATATACATTTTTAGTTTTTAGGGGACTATTAAATAAAAAAAAAAAACCCCAGGTTTAAAATTAAAAATTAAAACGATGGCAAAACCCAAAAAGAAAAGGGGAAATTTCCCAAAAATTAATAAATTGGATTCTTTCGTTGTTTTTTTCCTTTTTTTTTCTAAAAAGCCCTTTCCCCCCTGTTTTTAATAAACTTGATTTTTGGGTTTTGTTTTAATCCTCTCTGTACCGGAAGGGGTGGGTTTGGGGAAAAAATTGGGTTTCGTTTAAATTTTCCCCAGTTTTCCAAAGCGTCAAAAGCAGTTTTTTGGAAAAAACTGTTTTGCATGGTTGATGAAAAAAAATTTTTAAATTATTTTATGAGATTAATTTTTCAAAGTACGTCTTCGGAAGGGTTTGGACTTTTTTTTTTAGGTTTTAATTTTTGGGTTTAGTTGAAATTATTCCATTACCCGGGATAACATTGGGAAATACACAACTACACTCCTTTTAAAATTTTATAACTCAATAATTTAAAAAGGGTTTTCTAAAAATTTTTAAAAGGGAAAGATATAGTCTACTTTTTACTTTTTTCCATTCCGTTTTTTAAAGGGAAAACATCCACCGGGAGCACCATCCCAATAAAAAAGGGATAAGACATGGAAAATTTTTAAAAAAATTAAAAGAAATTTTAAAAAACTTCTTACTAGATTTAAATTCAGCCCCTTAAAAAGGGGGATTCTTGTTTTTCCCCCAATAATATTTTAACCCCTTCTGGGGGCCCCTTGGTAAAAAAAAAATAAAATTTTTTGTATACAAATTACCGTTACCCTATTACTCGTTTTGTTCTGAGATTTAACTTTTTAAAATCCAATCAGGATAAAAAATTTTAAATTAATTGTCAAGAAAAAGGGTTTTTATTAGTTCTAAACATTTAAAAAAGTGTAATTCCTTTTGATTTTTTTTTAAATTTTTTTGGTCCTTGAAGAAAATAGGGGTTAAATAAAATTTTCCCTTTTTTTTAAGTTTTTTTTTTTTTTCCAAATTTTCCCCTTAATCCAAAAAAAAACTGCTCTGTTTTTTTTTTTACCAATGGGGGAAAAAAATTTCCAGGGGGGTTTTTAATTCCAAGAGTTTTTTTTAAGAAAAAAAAAAACCCCGGGTAAACTTAATACCCTTTTTAACAAAAAAAAAAATTAAAAACTTTTCCCCCGGGAAACCCCCAAATTTTTGACACCTTCCCCCAAAAATTTTAAATTTTTTTTTTAATTTTTCCAAAATTTTCCCCAAATTTAAAAAAATTTAAATAACAAAAACTTTGGGGGAATTTTTTAAAAATTTTTTAATTGACAGTAGGAAATGTTTTTTCTTAAATTTCTTTATATTTAAAAACGAAAAAAAAACCCCCCAAAAAAATTTTGGGGGTGAAAGGATCTGTAAAAAAAAACCAAAAAATTTTCCCTTTTTTGGGGGGAGGGTTTTCCTTTTTTTCCCCCTTTTTAAATTTTAAAAGAAAAGAAACTGATAAAAAAATGCCCCGGGGGAATAAAAAAAAAATTGAATCTTACGGGTAAAAAATTTTTCTTATTTTTTTTCCCAGAATCTTTTTTTTCCCAAAAATTTTTAAATAACTAAAAATTTCATGTTTTTTTAAAAAAATTAAAAAAGTAAAAAACTTTTTTTAAAATTTAAAAATTTCCCTATTTATTTTTTTTTTTAAGGGAAAAAAAATTTTTGGGGGGTAAAAAGGGCCCGTGAAAAAACCCCCCAAAAAGGCCCCTCTCTTAAGGGTTTGGGTCCTTTCTTCTTTTTGGGGGGAAAAAACCCCTTTTAGGTTTTTTAACGGGGTGGTCTTTTCCCACAGCTATATAAAAAGGACATGTCTTAAAATTTTTTCTTGTGTTGGTAAAATTTAAAAAAAGGGCAGTTTTTTTTTTAAAAAAATTTAAATTTTAAAAATCTAAAGGAGTAATAAACTGGTTAGATAGAATTGTCTTTGTTTAACCCGGCCCATTTTTCCCCAAAATTGGTCTTTTTTTGGAAGGGGAAAAAAAGGGGGGGCCATCGGCCCCTTTTTTTTTTTGTGATTTTTTTCTATCATTTTTGTTATGAGCCAAGTGGGTTGTTTTTAAAGTACCTCATGGGGGTTATAGAAAGGGGGAAAAAAATTGGGGGGAACGACAAAAAAAGGGAAAGGTTTGTTGGGGGGGGAAAATGGTTACTAATATAAAAAAGGCCCCTTTTTCAAATTTTTTTTTGGGGTCTTCACCGCCCCCCAATTAAATTTTTTTTTATATGGGGGGATTAGAAAAAAGGAAAAAAAGTTTGGGTTTTTTTGTTTTGGGGGGTTAAAATTTTTTTAAAATCTTTTTGGGGTTTTCCCCCCCCTAAGGATATGGGGGTTTTGGGGGGCCCAAAAAATTGGCTCGTAACTGAGGGGGTTTACTGCCTTGGGGGGGGTTTTTTTAAAAATCTTTTACGTTTGTGAAAAAAAATTTTTTAATTCTTGACTAGTTGGATTGTCTCCCCCACATCGGGGGAAAATTTTTCCTTATCTAATCTTTTTTTAAAAAAAATTTTTAGTATTAAAATTACCATTCGAAAAGGGTTTTATATGGTGTACTACACTTTTTAAAACAGAACTTTTTTTTTCCCCAACGTTTTTCCCTTTAAAAAAAAAAACCCCCCTTTTTGGTTTTTAATTTTTCCCCCAAGAAGGTTTTTGCCCGGGGGGGGTTTTCCCCGATCAACAAAATTCACTGTAATTTCTTTAACATTTATTTCACATTTTTAAAAAATATAAGAAAAAAAAAAAATGAAATATACGTTAGAAATTTTGGACTTTTTTGCGTTGTAAGTTTAAAAATTCATTTAAAAGGGGAAAAAATGGAACCGAAAATTTTAAATTTTTTTAAAATTTTTATTTCAAAAATTTTTTGGTATAAAATGAATTTTTTTAAAAAAAAATTTTTTTAAATTTTTTAAGGGGTTGGGCCCCTTTTTTGGGGTTTTTTAAATCTAAAAAAAAACTTTTTTTTGGAGATAAGTAAAATGCCCGAAAATTCCTTTCGTTTTTTGTTTAAAAAATTTTAAATTTTGAACTTTTGCCTTTTAAAAAAGTAGTTACATGCAAAACTTTTGGGGGTTTTAAAATTTTTTATTAAAATTTTTAAAAACCCAAATGAATATTTACCAAGTTTTTAATTTTTGTACAGCAAAAAGCCCCAAAATTTTGTTTTTTGTTTTAAAAAAAAACCCTTTTTTTTTTGAAAATTTTTTTTCATTTTTTTAACCGGGTTTTATTTTTTAAAAAACTAATAATGAATATTAACAATTAAAAAAAGCCACTTTTTTTAAAAAAAAATATTTGTTAGCTGTTTGGGGGCCCCCATAGATGTCTAAAAAATATTTTTTTTATTTTAAAATTTCCCAAATTTTTATATTTTTTTTTTATCGTATTATCCTTTAAAATTTATGTAAAAGGCCCCTCTGGCGTTGCATGAAAAACCCCTTTTTGTTTTTTTTATTTTTTTTGTAAAAAAACCCTTAAAGGGGGAAAAAAAAACCCCTTTAATTTAAAATGATTTTAGTAAAAAATTTTTTTTTAAAAATTCCCCCAAATCTTTTTTAAAATTTAAAAATTTAAAAAATTTGTTAGCTTACAAATCCCCCAAAATGGGGCCCAAAAGGATTAATAAAAAATTTGGGGTTTTTAAAAAATATCATTTTGAGATATTTTTACTAAAAATTTTTTGGGGACCTTCCATTTTTTTTAAAACCCCTTTTTTAAGGGAATTTATTTTTTTTTTCCCCTACTAGTTTTATACAAAAAAAAGGGAAATTCCCCTTTTTAAAATTTTCCCCCTTTTTTTAACCGGAAAAAATTACTTATTTTTTTTGCAAAAAACCCAAAATTTCCGGTGCTTTTTAAAAAAAAAACTTTGAGGTTTTTTCTATTTTTTGGGGGGGCCCCCTTTTTTTTTTAAAAATTTTAAAAAAAATTAAAAAATTATTTTTGATAAAAATCGTTTTTACAAGTTTAAAAAAAAATTTTTGACTTTTTAAACACTATTGAGTTACTTCCCTTTTTTCCAATTTTATTTTTATGGGAAATGTAAAAAAAAATTTTTAAACTTTAAAAATTTTTTTAAAATTAAATATCTGAATATGAAAGGGGGGTTTTTAAATTTTTTTTCACGGCTGTTTTTTAAAAATAAAAAAAAAACTACTTTTTAAAAAATTTAAGGGGAAACTTTTGATATTTTTTATACTTGAAATAAAAAACCCCCTTAAAATTTTAAATTTTTGCGCCTTCACACTCAGCAAAAAAAATACTATTTTTTTTAAAATTTTTTAAAAAAAAAATTTTTAAAATTTTAAAGTTTTTAAAAAAAATAAAAAAAGGGGGGGTAAACATTTGAAAGGGGGGAAAAACTTTAAAATTTAACGGGGGCAAATTTTTTCTTTGTATCTAAGAAAGGGTCTCAAAAAATTTTTTTTTTAAAATTCCCCCAATTTTCCCAATAGAGTTATTTTTGATTATTACCCCCCCCAAAAAAATTTTCAAAAAAATTTTTATAAAAAAAAATTATTGTAAAAAAAATTTTTCCCACTACGTCGAATTTTTTTCCCCCCTTTGGAAAAATTCCCCCCCAAAAACCCAACAAATAATAATAATAAAAAAAATTTTAAACCCCCCCTTTATTTGCAGTTTTTTTTCCCAAAACTTTACTTTTTTTTTTTTAAAAAAAAATTTTCCTTAAGTAAATACTTTTAAAAAATTTCAAGGCAAATACAAATCTATACATCATCCGAGAAAAAAAAAATTTAAAAAACCAAAAAAACCCCTAACTTAAACAAATTTTTAATACTTTACCCCCCCCTATTTGGGGGGAAAAAAATTTTTTCCCCCCCCAAAAAGCCAGTCCTTTTTGGGGCCTTTTTAAAGGGGAAAATTCCCCAAAAAACCCTTTTGGGACTTTGAGGGACATGTTGTTTTTGGGGGGGGCCAAAGAAAAAAAAAATTCCTTTCCCCCCCCTTTTCTCCACCCCCCCCCCTTTGGGCACCTTCCAGCAGGGCGTCCGGGCCGGTTGACCCCCCCTTTTAATCTCAGCCCGGGAAACCCCCTTTTTTAAAACCAAGGGCAAGCCCCCGGGTTTTTTTGAAAATGTACTTTACGGGGGACCCCTTGCTGTACGGCCAAATACTTTTTTAAACGTGAAAAAATTTTTTTGGGGGCCCCCGAACAAAAATTTTTAAAACCCCCCAAAAGTTCAAAAAACCATCAAGGGGGGCCCCAAAACCCTAAAGGGCCCCCAAATTCCCCCCCCCAAAAAATTACAGGAAAGCATAAAAAAAAAAGGGGGGAAAAAAACCACAGCCCCCCCAATCTTCAGTTTCACTTCCCCCCGGGAAAAAAACCCCCCTTAAACCTAAACAACATTTTTAACCCTTTTCCCCATTCCCCCACGATTGATTTTTTTGAAGGGGGTTTTTCAAAAAAAATTAACTGCTTGTCAAAAGAAACCCCCAAGGATTTTTACTGTTTCGGGAAAACCGCAAAGGAACCCCCCCAAAGGGAAAACCCCCCCAAGGGGTTTTCCCATTACCAAAAAAGATTTGCATTTGGGGGGGTTTTAAAAATTTTAACCCCAAGTGAAACAAAAAAAAATTTCTTGGAAAAAATTTTAAACCCCCGTATCGCCCCCCCCAGAGCCTCCCCCCCAAAAAATCCCTTTAAAATCTGCTGCACCCCCCAAGGAAGACGTAATGGATTTTTACCCCCAAACAAAAGGGGGGGAGTGTATCATTTTTGGGAGTAAAGGGAACAGAATGATAACTCAAATTAACCCCCCGCAGTATTAAAAGGGGGAAACAAAAAAAGGCCCTAAGCAAAAAACCCCCTGGGGAAACCCCCAAAAATCCCTGAGTCCCCCCCTTTTAAAAAGACGATCATTCCCCTAGTTCCCTGGGTTCTGTTTTTCAGAAAAAAAGCAAAAACCCAAAAATTGTTAAAACCTGATAAAAACCTTTTTTTAATGCTTTTTAAAACCCCAAAAACATATCAAAATTCACGAACGAATGCATGGGGGAAAAAATAAAAGGGGAAAGCTAAACTACTACATAAATTTTTCCCCCCGGGGGGGACAATTTTTGGGGTTCCCCCAAATTTTTAAAAAAAAAACCCTTTACTGAAATCCTTCCTAAAAAACCCAGACTGACTATGGGGCCCCAAAACCCCCCCCGCTGCACCCCCCGGAAGGAAAAACCCAAAGGGGTTTGTCACAATTCTTTCCAATACCTTAGCAGAAAAATGGCAAAATTGAAAGGGGGCCCCAAACCCCCCGGACAAATAGTAGGATTACTATTTTTGGGAAAGGGATGACCAGGTTTTTTTCCCCTTTTCCCGGGGGGTTTTGGCCGGGGAAAGGGAAATGGTTTTCCCCGGGCCCCTGTTTAAAAATTTAAATTCCGTCAATCCCCCAAAAACCGCTGTGGAGTTTCTGTTGATAATTTTTTTTTTACCTCACTCTCACTCACCTGCCAAAAAATAAAATTTTTTCTTGAATTTTTGCAAGTAGCGGGTTTTTTAAAAAAAACCGAGCCTTTCCGGGTTCACACTGTTATCCCCCCCCCAAGCCACCCCAAAATAGGGGTTTAAATTTTTATCCGGGGAAAAAAAAAATTTTTAAAACCCTTAAAGAACCGCCGGGGATTTTCCCACCTTTTGATCCCCTTTTGCGAAAAGGGTTTTCCCAGAAAAAATTTTTAGTATTTTCACTTTAACTTTGCCGCAAAATAATTTTTTTTTTCCCCCTTTTCAACGGCGTAAAATTAAAAAATTTTTTTGGGGGTGCCCCCGAGTATCCGCTTTCGCACGTGCATAAATTTCGAAAAGGTTTTTAAAATTTTTTTTTTTTTTTTGGTTTTTTTTTGCATGTCAAAAGCATTTTTTTCCCCGAATTTCCCCAAAAAGGGCCCTTTCCCTTTTTGGGGGCCACACGCTTTTTTCCCCCTGGAGCACATGCTCAAAAAAAACCCGATAATTCCCGCGGTTTTAAAATAACCCAAAAAGCATCGTCAACTTTACTCTAAAATTAAAACCCTTTTCCCTTTAAAAAGGGGGGAAAACTCTGGGGAAAAACCTTTGCAGATTCACTTTTGACAGTTCTCTGTAGGAAATGTTTTTTTCCCCCTTTTTTTTCCTTAGTTTTTGGCAAGGGCAAAACAGAAAAAACCAACTTGTGGTCAGTGATCCGCTTCCCCTCGCCCCCCCCCAAAGACCCTTTAAAAACGCCCCCAAAAACCAAAACCCCCAACCCCAGTCATGTTCCCGGGGGGAATTCCTAACGATAAAAAGGGATAAATCAAGGCTGCGGTATTTTTTTGTTTGGGGGGTTGGTCATTGATTTTTCCTGAGCAAGGTTCATCGTGCAAGAGATTCCGAAATATTTAAAACCCGGGGGCTTTTTTTTTCCCCCAAGAAATAAATTTTTAAAAAGTCGCCCATCAAAATAAACCTCATCAACTTGAGAGATTTTTGTCAATGAAGAGGGTTTTGAAAACAGAGAAGCAAAGCATGATAAGGGATAATCGGAGGTTTGTAAAAAAACACAGACACACAAAGGGTTTTTAACCCCAAAAAACTTTTCCCAAAACCATATTATTCCACCCCGGCCTTTCAATATGATCAAGAAAAAACCCCCCTTCCCCATAGGGGGAATTTTTTCCCTGAAGTAACGGGACCCCGGGCCCCCTTTTTTTTTAAAGGCAAGCCGGGGCCCAAAAACCCCCCCTTTTATAAAAACCCCCCAAAAAATTTTACCCCCTTTCAAACTGTAAAACCCCAAAAAACATATCAGGAGTAAGCCAGGTTTCTGAGTTCCCCGGGAAAAAAAATTTTTTAAAACCCTCAACCACAGAGCAGAGCCCCCCAAAACCCCGTTTTTAATTGAACAAAGGGTTCACTCCCCCTTAATCTTCAGGGGGGTTGGGGGCCCCTTTATGAGGGCGTTTCCCCGAAAAGGGGGAGAAAAAGGGGTTGAAAAAGGGGCGGGCCCCAAAAAAGGGGAAAAACCTTTAAAAGGGGGGGAATGCCCCCCCCAAAAGGCTGCGGCCCCCGGGGAAAAATTTTTAGGCGCTGGGGGAAAAAGGGGGGTTTAAAAGTTTTTAACCCCCCGGGGAGGCAATACATCCCCTATCCCCTGAATATGAGAAAAAAAAAAATTCCCCCGAGAAGATGGATTCCCCTTTTTTCCGGGGGTTTTAAAAAAATGAAGACCACCCCCGGGGCCAAGGGGATATTTTTTAAAATTGAGTTTTTGGGGCAAAAAACCAAAAACCACCCCCCGAAGTTTTTTTTGCACATGTTTTTAAAAATTTCCCCTTTTTTTAAAAAAAAAAATGGATGATTTTTGTTTTTTTGTCTCCCCCGCTTCAGGACTCCCTAAAAAAAATCCTAGATTAAGGGGGAAACTGACCCTTAGAAACCCCCTAAAGCAGATCGTTTTTGCGGGGGGAGAGCAGTTTTCCTTTCCCCCATCCACCATTACCCCCAAAAGGCCCCCCCTTTTAAACCCTTTTCCCCCCAAAATTATTTGTCCCAGCATGAATAAATTTTTAAGCTTGGGGGGGGGAAAAACCCCACCCCCCCCCGAAAGCTTTTGAAAAATTTATTACTATTTTTGCCCCGGGACAGACATCAACGGTTGCCCCATTCTCAGAAAAAGGGGGGCCCCCCGGGGCCCCCCCCCAAAAAAAGGGGAGTCCCCAACCCCAACACAAAACCCCCGCGGATGATGGGGGCCCCCCCAATTTGGGGGTATGAATCAAGCCGGCCTCTCCAGAAGAACAACAGACCCCCAAGTAAACCCTACTGCTATTTTTCAACTACCTCAAAACTTTTTTGCAAAAATTTCCCTTTTTTAAAAAAAACTAGGCTTATTTTTTTTCCCCTCTTGTTTTTAAAAAAAAGGTAAAAAATTTCCTTTGGGGTAAAAATTTTATACTTATTTTTTTTGGGTTTTTTTCCTTCCTTTTAAAAATTCCTTTTCCCCAATTTTTTTCCCCTTTTTACCCCAAAAATACCCCTTTTTTGGGGGGGGGGGTTTACTTCCCCCTGGTCACCAGAACCTAACAATAAAAACATCCCCGGGTTTTTTTTGGGGGCAAAAGAAAAATTTTTTTTGGGGGTTTTATTTATTGGACTTTAGTTGTTTGCTATGAGGGACTCAACCCTTGTCCAAAAATTACCCTTTAAAAACCTTTTTTTTCCCCCCTTCCCGGGGGTCCATTTACTTTTAAAAAATTTTTTTTTCAAAATGAGCTACAGTTTACAGCCCCCATTTTCTTTTTCCGGGGGCCCACCCCCAAAGGAAAAAATTTTTCCCGAGGAGGCCCCCCCTTTTTACTTTTACATTTACACCACGGGGGGTAAAGGGGAAAAAAATATGGTGAAAAGGGGAAAATTTCACCCAAAAACTTTTTAAAGGGGAAGGGGGTTTTTATCCTAACAGCACAAAAAATACCCCCCCCATAGACAATTTTGGGTTTCACAAAGGCCCCTGTTTTTAAACCCCATTCAAAAAAACTTTGCTCTGTTGACTAAATTTTTTGTTACAAAAAACATTTTTTTTTTAAAATTTTTAATTTTTTTTTTCAAAAATCTTTTTGGCCCCAAACCCCAAAAAATTTGTTTTTTTAAAGGGGGGTCAAGACGGGGGACCAAAACCCTTTGCAAATTTAAATTTTTAAAAGTTTAAAATCCAATTTGATGCCATTGTCAACTTGATTTCCCCCCCCCTTTAAAATTTTTTAACAAAAGAAAAGCAAAGCCCCAAAAGAGTAAAAAAAGGATTTTTTTATTTTTTTTGCTTTAAAACCCCCAAAAGGGAACCAAAAGGGTTTAAAAATTTGTGTTAACAGGGGGGGCCTAAAAACAAGGCTTTTCCCCTTTTTGGGTGTTTTTAAAACGCCCCCCAAAAAAAAAAAATCCAAACCCCTTTTCATCCAGCCAACCCCCAGCTTTCCATCGTTTCCCCCAAATTGGGGATTATTAAGCGCGCCCCTTTTAAATTAACAAAACCCCCCCTTTTTAACCCCCTAAATTCTCTTGTTAAAAAAATTTTTTAAAAATTTAAAAATTTTAAAATCACACCAGGGGGGCCCATTTTTTTTTTTTAATTTTAAAAAGGGGGATTGGAGAGAATGTTTTTTCCCTAAAATTTTTTTTTTTAAAAGTACCTTTCATTTTTTTAAAAAATTTTTTTTAAAAAATTAACTTTTAAATTTTTTTAAAATGGGGGTTCTTTTTCCCAGTGATAAAATTTTTGGGGGCCGTGTAAAGGGGGGGGTTCATTGAAGCTCGACAAATTACCTTTCACCCCAACAGTTTTTTTTTCGGAAAAAAAAATGTTTTTTTCCCCCGGGTTTAAAAAACCCAAAAAAGATTTCGAAAAGGAAAAAATTTTCCCTCGAAGTTTCGTCAAGTTTTTTAATTTTTTGGGGGAAAAAACCCTTTTTTCCCAATTTTTGGGGGCCGGGGTTTTGGCCCCCGGGAAAACAATTACTTGCTTTTTTTTTTCCCAAAATTTTTGGGGGGGGTTTTTCCCGGGGGCCTTTGTTTGCAGAGATGTCATCAAGTTTTGTTTGTAGTATTTAATATTTTTTCCCCCAAAATTTTTTCAAAAAAAACCCCTTTGCAGGGGGTTAAAAAACCCCATTAAAAAGGTTTTATGGTAAAAACGAAATAAAAAGGGGAAAAACCAAAAAATAAATCCCCCCTTTTAAAAAACTTTTTTTAAAAACGGGGGGGAAAAAGGAATTCCCTGTTTTCCCAAAAAAAATTCCAAAAAAAAGAACATTGCCAATCAGCACTGTAGTTATGAAAAAAATTTTTGGTCCAAAAAAATGCAGGAAAAATAAAACCGCCCCAAAAAGCCCGACAGGGGGGGCTGGCTACCCCCACTGTAGGGGGCAGGTAGGGGGGGGGGAAAAATTTTTCGTGCGGCGGAAACCCCTGTGGAAACTCTGGGGGCGGGGGGCCCGGGGTTTTTGGAGCGTTGGGGTGTCGGGGGGGGCCCCCCAAAATTAAAAGCCGTTTTTCCAAGAATAAAATTTTTCACTGTAACGCCAATCCTAAAAAGCTTTTTTTTTTAGGGGGGGGTCCAGGTATTTAGTGGGGGGGAAAAGGGGGCCCCCGCGGGCACTTTCCCAAGTAAAGGGGGGGAACCCCCTTTTTTTTTAAATTTTTCCCAAAAACCTCGGATTTTAAAATTTAAATAAATAAATTTAAAAAAACCCCAAAAAAAAATACCACCCCCCCCTTTAATGTAGTTTTTACATCAAGAGGGGAAAAAAATTTATTAGCCCCCTTTTAAATTTAATTTTTTTTCACCCCGTTTTTCCCCTTTTTTAAAATATATTTTTGGGTTTTTAATCGGAAAAAAAGGGTTTTTGGTTTTATTACCCCCAAAACCCCCTCAGCAATATGGGGGTAAAAACGTCCCCCAGTTTTTTTTACAAAAAAATATTATTTTATACCCGGGGGAAACAAAAGGGTTTTTTTTTTAAAATAAAAATTTTTTTTTTTAAAATTTTCCCCAAAAGTGTTAAAATTGGAAAAATTTTTTTTAAACTTTCCCCCAATTTCACGCTTTTTCGCGGAAGTAGCCCCCCCCGAACACGATTTGTTGGCCAGAAGCAGGAGGGGGAAAATTTTAACAAGGATGATTTTTTTTTAATTCAATAAATATTTTTTTTTACTCACTATTTCTCTTTTAACCCCAAAGCATTTTGGGGGCCCTTTTTTTTTTAAGCAATAATTATTCACAGCCCCAAAAACACCAGAATATTTTCATATCTAGCACTAACAGAAGAAGTAGGTACAAATTAAAAAAAATTTTTAACCCCATTTTTTGTTATTTTTTTCAAAAAAACCCTTTTAAATTTTTGCTGTGTACGACCCTTTTCAGTCCCCAAAAAAGGGGACGGGAAAGGGGGTCACTTTAAAATTTTTTTTTATTCCAAAAAAGGGGTTAGAAAAAAAAAAAAATTTTTTTTAAAATTTTCCACGTAGTTTTTATCTAAAATAAAAATTTTAAAGGGTTTAAAAGGGGAAAACTTTTTTTTAATTTTTTTTTTTAAAAACAATGTTTTTAGCATTTGTGAAAACAAGATTTTTTTTAAATTTTTTTTGGGGGAAAAGAGTAAAAATTTTTTAAAAAAGATATAAAAAAATGTAAAAATTTTTGTTACGGGGAAAATTTTTGATAATTAAAAAAAATGTAAAATAATTTTTTAAAATAAATATTTTTTAAAAAATTTTTACCTCTTTAAAAATTTTTTTAAAAATATTATACGTTTTTTTGGGGGTTTTTATAATTTTTTTTTTAAATTTTTTTAATTCAAAAAAAGTATAAAACAAAAAAAAACTTTTTTTTAAAATTTTTTTCCCTTTTTTGGGTTTTTTTAAAAAATTAGCCCCCAAAAAACCTTTAAAAAATTTGTACTTAAATTTTAAAAAATTTTAAAAACCCCCGGGGGAACTCCCTTTAAAACTTTAAAAAAATTTTTAAAAAACTCTTTTTTATTCACACGTTTTGCACTTTAAAATTTTTGGGGGGTTTGGGAAAATCTTTAACAAGCGATCTTTTTTAGTGCCGTTTTTAGTCGAGACGTCAGCAATATAAGAGGGGGGTGAAAAAAAAAACCCAGCAATGTACAAAAAAAAATAAATTTTTTCCCCCAGGGAAAACCCCAAAAAAAATCAATTTTGTATTTTTTGAATTTTTAAAAAAAAATTTTCCAAATTTTTTTTATGTCGCCCCCATTTTTTTCTAACTTCAAAAATTCAAAAAAAGGCCCGGGAAAAATAGAAACCACCCCCAAAAGACGGGGGGGGGTTTTTAAAAAACAGGTCAGGACCGGGTTTTTAAAAATATGGATGGTTACTTTAATTCTTTAAAATAAAATTTTTTTTTAACTCACAATTTATGTTAAACAAAGCATTTTAAAAATTTTTAGTTTTAAAAAATTTTTTTACAGCAAAAAAAAAAGGGGATTATTTTCTATTGTAGGGGTTTTAAAAAAGAAAAAAATTTTAAAATTTTTTTTTAAAAAAAAATTCTTTTTTTTTGTATTGTGTAAAAACTATCAAATTTTGGGGGTTTGATGTTTTTTAAAAAACCCCCAAAAAAAACCCAAAAAAAGTTCGGGAAAAAATGGTTTTTAAATTAACCCAAAAAATTTTTCAGTTTAAAAAATTTTAAAAATTTGGGGGGTTTTTTTCCACGTAGTTTTTTTTTCAAATGGGGGTTTTTATTTTTTTATGAAAAATTTTTTTCCCCAAATTTTTGTGTTTTATAGAAATTTTTTTTTTGCACTTCTTAAAGAAGAAATATTTAATTAGAAAAAAAATTTTTTCAATCTTTTCATTTAAAAATATAAAAATGGTAACAAATTTTTTATTTTTAAAAAATTAAAAATTTTAATTTTAAAAAAACTTTATGGCAATTTTTGGTTGGGGGCCAAAAATTTTTTCAAAAAAGTTCCTAACTTATTGTTTTTTTTTAAAACTAAAATTAAACGCCAGATTTTTCTTTCACACTACAAAGGTAATAACGAGAAAGAAAAAAAATTTTTCGTTATTGGGAAAACCCCCCTGTTTTTTTTAAAATTTTTTTAAATTTTTTTTTTCCCTTTTTTTAAAAACTTTTTTAAAAAAAATTTTTCTGTTTCATAAAAAAAAAATTTTTTAATTTTTATTTTTTTTGGGGAGATAAAGTTTAGCTAAAATTTTTTTAAAAACGTGAACTATGCCCGGGGGGGAAACCATTCCCCTGAATTTCCCCTTTTAAAAAAACTTTTTCTTTTTTTAGAAATGTGAGTTTATACAACTGCATAAAAAACATAAAAAATTTTTAAACCCAAAAAGGGGGGGGGGTTAAAAAAGGGGGCAAAAAAGGAATCCTACCCAAAAACACAAAAAAGGGGCCCTTTTAGAAAAGGGGTTTGAAATTAAAACAATGTTTTTTTCGTCTTCTTTGACGTTCAAAAGAAATCGCCCCTTTTTTTAAGCTCCACCCCCCGAAAAATTTTTTTAAAAAAACCCCTTTCCCTTTTTTCGTTTACCACCTACCCGACCCAAACAAGACAACCCTTTGGTTTCCCCCAAATTTTTAATTACAGCCCCCGACTTTCTCCGTGTAAAATTTTTTTTTCCACTGCCTGAAGAAGAACTAAAAGGGAAAAAACACTGGGTTCAGGGGGAAAAAATTCCAACCCCCTTATTTAAAAGGGGGGAGGGGGCTTTTTTCCCGTAAAAGGGGGTTTTTTTTCCCGGGTTTTTCCAAGCGGGGGAAAAAAAGCCCCCACGCGGGTTTTTGTTGTTTTCGGGGGTTTTGCCCTATCTTAAGTTTTTTTTCCCCTATTTATATCAATCGAATGAATAAAAAAAATTTTTTTTCCTGAAAATAAAACTTATTTTCAAAAAATTTCACCCAGTATTTTTTATGTCTCAGGTGCACAACTGAGTGCATACGATTTTTACGACACGATCCAAAAGAAAGGGAAAATTAAAACCAAATTTTTTTTCCAAATTTTCCCAAAAAAGGGGAGATATGGGGGGGAAAGGGGCCCCGATCCAATTTCTTTTTTATTTTTTTTTTTTCCAGTTTCACCTTCCTCTTAAGGGGAAACCCTCAAAAACCCCGACCTTTTTGAAATGTTTTAAAAAAATTAAGCCCCAATTTTCGTTTTAAAAGAGAGCAAAATAATCGGTGACAAAAACCCAAAAAAAAAATTAAAAAAAGAAACCTCGTCCTTTTTTATTGATTCCCCTTTTTCACTAAACCCATCCCTTTTTCCCCCCCCTTACCGAATTTTTATAAGGGGAAGGTTTTTTTTGCACGAAAAACCCCTTTTTTGTGAGGGGGCCCCGGTTTTTTTTTACTTGCTGCACTAAAAATAAAGGAAAAAAGGAGCTAAAACTAAAAAACCCCAGAGAATCAACCCCCTTCCCCCACAATAGCTGCGTTACTTTTTTGGAAAATTTGGGGGAAAAGGAAATTTGGGGCGCCCCTTTGGGGTTTTAGCGTTAGGAAATATGTTTTTAATCTTAAATGAAAAACCCTGTTTTAAAAAAGAAAAAACCGGTGAAGAAATAAACAGGGGGAAAAAACTGTCTACAAAAAAACTTTTTTAATTTTTTTAAAGAAAATTTTTTTTTTTTAGAGTAAAAAAAAATTTAAAAAACTTATTGTGGCCCCAAAGTTAAATTCACTGGTAATATATACTTCATTGCACACTTTCGTTTTTTTTTACCTTCGCTTTTTTTCCCCCAAAAATTTTTAATTTAAATTTTTAAAAATTTTGGGGAAACCCCCTTTAAAGAGTGAATTTTTTAAAAGAAAAACAGAGCCCCTTTTTGGTTTTAGAGAAAAACAATCCCCCAAAATTTTATTCGTTAGTGCTTTTTAAAGGGTTTTTTTTTTAAAAAATTTTTTTTTTAATTTTCCCAAAACTAAGGGGAAAATTTTTTTGGTTTTTTTTGGGCGTTTTGGAAATTTTAAAAATATTTGGTTAAAAATCCTTTAATACTTTAAAAAATTTTAAAAAAAAACTGTTAAAAAAAAAGTTTTTAAAAAACCTAAAATTTTTTAAAGGTTTTTTAAAAAAATTAAAAAATTTTAATTTAAAAACCCCTAACGTTTTTAAAAAAAATTATCCAATTACCTTTCGACAGTCCCCCTTTTTGGCTCGAAACGTTTAAGATTTTAAAAACGGTTGAGCTGACCCCCCGAAAATTTTTAAGGGGAAATTTTTTTACCTTAAAAAAAATTTGTTGAACTGGGGAAAAAAAACTTTACGTTTGTAGAAATTTAAAATTTTTTATTTGGGGGGGGGGGAAAATTTTTTTTTTAATAAAAAAAAATATAAAGGGGGAAAATTTAATTGGGGGATTGTAATAAGTTTACTTGAGAAAAAATTTTAAATAAAAAAAAATTACAAAAAAAAAAGGGTTGTTGTAGCAGTACACTTTTTTTTAATTAAATAGGCCATGCTAATTGAAAATGTAGTAGGTATTGAAAAGTGTTTTTTGGAAAAATTTTGAAAATAATTGATGCAAAAAAAATCCCCTTATTTTTGGGCAGACAGACCATTCAATTTTAAAGGGGATAAAAAAAAAAACCTGAGTACAGGGTAAAAAACGATAAAGGGGGTTTTTTTTATGTAGAAAAAATTTTTTTCCGGGAAAAAATTTAAAAAGTTTTTTTTTTTTAAAAATTTTTCTTGATTCCATTTTCCCACCATTTCGTAAAAATCCGGATTTTTTTTGATGCGAAAAATTAACAACGGGGTTTTAAAAAAAAATATCAAAAAAACTGTAAAATTTTACCACACACCTTTAAAATAATAGGGGACAAAAAAATTTTTTAGAAGAAAGGGGTTTTAAATTTTCCCCTTTTTTCCCCGCACAGAAAAAAAAAGAAAATTTTTAAAAACAGATAAAAAGGGGTTTGGGGGAAAAAAAAAATTTTTGTATGTTTGGTCAAAAAGAATTTTTTTAAAAAAAAAACAAAAAATTTTTTTTGGGGTTTATATTAAAAAATTTTTAAATTTTAAATTTTAAAAAGATAAAAAAATCCCCAGCTTTTAAAGTTTTAAAAAAATTAAAAAATTTTTTCCCAAAAAAAATCCCCAAAAGTTTTGTAAATTTTTTTTTCGAAATTTTTTTTTAAAACCGTTCAGATTTTTTGGGGGGCCCTTTGGGAAAAAATACGACATTTTTTTCTTTACTTTTTTTTTTTTTTTTTTTCAACTGGGGAGTAAGTCCGGGAAAACCATACCGGGGCAGGCCCCGGTTTTCCCGGGAAAAGATTTTTTAAAAATTTTTTCTTTTTAAAAAGTCAAAAAAACCCCTTTCCCCCAAAAAATTTTCCCCTTTTAAAAAAAACAGTTTTTCATAAAATTTTTTAGCGGGGTTTTTAATTTTTAAAAACAGAAACGGGGGGAAAATTTTTAAATTTTTTAATTTTTTTTTTGATAGAATCATAGAATTTTTTAAGAAACCCAAAAATTTTTTGACTATGTCTCACAATTTTTTTCCTGGTATTCAGTTAAAGCGTAATAGTTGGATTTTTAAAATTTTGTAAAATAATTTGCTAATAGAAAACCCGGGGCCCAACAAAATTCTGTTTTTAAAAAAAATTTGTGTAATAATTTAAAAATTTCCAATGGGGGCAGGGGGCATGTTTTTCAACGGTTATCGCAAGAATTTTTAAAAAAATTATCGGTCCCGAAACGTCAAAACGTTTGGGGGGGTGCTTTTTGGGGGGGTTTTCCCCTGAGCGTTCTTGTCCCTTCCAACCCCCATTTTCCCCCCCGCCCGTCCATTGTTTGGTGGTTCAGAAGTCACCTTTTTTAAAACCCCCGGGGGGCCCCCCTTTTAAAAAGGGGGGGGGGGGCTTTTTTTAGCCCTAAAAAAGCCTGGGTAAAAGAAGAAATAATTTTTTTTTTCTTGATTTTTAAAATTTACTTTTTTAACAGTTTACCCCCCACACATTTGGGGTTTTTTACGACTGCTGGGGTTTGGCCCCCCAAAATATTTTCGCCCCCGTAACAATAATTTTTAACCCCCCAAACTGAAGTATAATCATTTTATAAAAAAAAAAAACCCCCCGTTAGTACTGGGGGAATTTTTTTAAATTTAAAAAAATGAAAAAAAACCAGAAATTTCCCCGCTCCCCCTTTTACTTTTTTTTTTTTTATTTTTTTTTTTTTAAAATATTTCTAGTTCAAAGTTTATAAAAAAAAGGGAAAATTTTTTTTAATTCGCCCCCTACAAAATAAAACCCCAAAAACGTAAATTAATTTTAAAACAAATACTTTTTTTAAAAAAAAAATTACTTTTAAAATTTTTCCTTTTTTTTTTTACTAAATTTTTCCCCCCACAGAAAAAAAAAAAAAAACGGTATTTTAAAAACATGTGTTTTCGACAACTCTTCTATTTTTTAAAAGGGGGGAAAATTTTTTTCGGGGGGTTGGGGAAAAAAAGAACGGGGGTTTGAGTATTTGTTTTAAATTTTTTGGACCTA
Organism: Homalodisca vitripennis; assembly: GCF_021130785.1. Classification (NCBI taxonomy): domain Eukaryota; kingdom Metazoa; phylum Arthropoda; class Insecta; order Hemiptera; family Cicadellidae; genus Homalodisca; species Homalodisca vitripennis. Next base: position 74,560 of record NW_025777073.1, on the reverse strand, counting down.
ACAAAAAAAATTTCCCAAAATATTTAATTTTCCATGAACGGTTTTTTTTTTACCTGAGGAGGGTTTTTTTTTTTTATTTACTTTGAATTTTGGGGAAAAAATTTTTTGTGTTTTTTTCATTTGTACTTTTTAAAAACTGATTGGTTTTTTCACTGCGGAAAATTTTTGGGATTTTAAACCCCTTTAGCTACATTTTTTTAAAAATTTTGATTTTTTTTTTTAAAAAATTTTTCCCTTTTAAAGGGTTTTTATTTCAACCCCAGCTGTTCCAAAAACCTTTCTTTTAAAATACTTTTAACCCCACCTGTTTAAAACCTTTTGTGAAATTAGATAATTTTTTTAAAAAATTTAAGGGGATTACAAACAAAAGAATTTTTATTTTTTTAAATTTTCCCCCTTTTTAAGGTTTTTAAACTTTCGGGGTTATATAGTTAAAAAATATTAAATTTTTTTATAATTTTTAAATTTTCCTTTTTGGGAATTTTTTAAAGTTCTCTGTGATTTTTAAAAAATTTTTTTTATTCAAAAAAAGTAGATCATGTCAGAGAATATTTTTTTGGGGCAACATCTATTAACAAAAGTACCTAAGAAAAATTTAAAAGAAATATTAATCATTGTCTACTTTCAAACAACGGGGCCCGATAATAAAAAACCCCCCAAAATTGGGTTTTGTTTAAAATTATTTTTTTTTTAAATTTTTTCTAAACCCCCAATAAAGGGCCCGCTAACTAACCCTTTTTAAAAAAATTTTTTTGATAAAAAAATTTTTCCGGGGTTTGGGTTGTTTGATTTCTTAAAAAAGAAGCAAAAAATTTTGCTTTTAATTTTAAAAATTTGAAATTTTTTTTTTTATTTTCCAAAAAATTTAAATTTTAAAATTTTTAAGGGGGCAAAACCCCTTTTCTTTTTTTCCCCAAAAGGGTTTTTAAATTTTTTTTTTCACAAGTTTTGAGTTTACATTTTTAAAAACCATTTTTTGAAAAAAATTTTTAAAAAAGCCAGAGATTTTAATAAAAAAAATTTATTTAAACCCCCTGTGGCCACCCCCAAAACCCCGATTTTTTTTACCCGGGGGCCAAAAAAATGTCTCTTCAACTTCCTCTTTTTTTAAAACCATTTCCCCCGGTAGCGCCAATCGTTTTTAAAATTTTCCCTTCCCCCCACCTGTTTTTCTCCACCCAAAACCCCCGGGGCTCCCCCCAAAGGCCCACTCCCTTGGTTCCCCTCCCACACCTTCTTTAAATTTTTTTTTTTTTTTTCCCCTACGGGGAACATGGCCCATCCCCTCTCATTCCTTTTTTCCTTTTCCCCCTCAGTGCAATCAACCAAAAGGGGGGGTTGGGGGATTTCCTTTTAATTTTTTCCCTTTTTTCCCTTTCCCCCCTCCGCCATATGTCTCCCTTCTTTTAACTGGTCCCAAAAAAAATTTTTTATTAAAAAATTTTTTTTCAAAGGTTATTTAAATTTTTTTTTTGGTTTTTTTGGGCCCAAAAGGCCCCTACCTTTTTTACCCGTACATCAAAACTGGGGGGATCTGGTTTTTTTTTAAAAATTTTAATTTAACTTTCCTCATTTTTAAAAATTTTTTCCTTTTTTAGAAGTTTTTTTTAAAGGGTCCGTTAATTTTTTTTATCTTTTTTTCTGCTAATTTACATTTTGGGGGTTTAAAAACTTCTTATTGTCATGTGTTTTAAAAATCACTTCCCCCAAAAAATTAAATTCCTTTGTAGCCTTGAAATTTTATGGGGGGTACTTCTAGCCCCTTTTCTCTTTCCTGTTTTTCCCCCCTTCGGGTTAAAATTTTTTGTAGTGGTCTTTCCTTTTGGGGTTTTTTTTTAATTCTACTTTTGCCGACAAACCCCCCTAAAAAAAAGGGGGCTACTAGTCTGTTTTTGTCCCTCTTTTCTCCAAAAAAAAAAAAGGCCCCCCCAAAAAAACTTTTAAAAACCCGGGGTTTTTAACTTATCTCCCCCAAATTTTTTAAACCCCCTTTTTACAAAAACCCCTTTTTCTTTTTTTTTAAAAACCCCTTTTTTTCCCCCCGGGAAAAAGGGTTTTTTGAATTGGTTTTATTCCCCCCACCTTGCGTTTTAAACCCCCGGGGGTTTTTTTTTAAAAAAAGGGTTTTTTTTACTCCTTTCCCCCCCCTTTTCTTTTTCCTTGGGGGTGCTTAAAAAAAGGGGGCTTGCTAGGGGTTTTTAGTTTTTTTGGGGGGGCTAAAACCCCTTTTCCAAAAAAAATTTTTTTGGGGGATTTTTAGAGATTTTTTTTCCCCCTCTGTTTTTAAGTCCCTTTAAAAATTTTTTTACAAATCCTTATTGGGGGTTTATAGTTTTTTGGGAAAAAATTTTTTTTTCATTGTAAATATCTTTGGGCTTTTGTTGGTTTTTTTTTTCATGGGGAAAAATTTCCCTTTTTAAATTTTTAATGTTTCTTTTTTCCCCAAACTCTTTGGGGGTCTATTCAAAAATTTGCTTTTTGGTTTTAAAAATTTTTTTTACCAAAAAAAATTTTAAAATTTTTTAAAATTTACTTCACCCAATTTTTCAGCGAAAATTTTTGGGGGGGATTCATTCTGACCCGGGGGTTTTTTTTTTTCTTAATTTTTTCTCCCTTTTAAAAAGAGTATGGCCTTTTTTTTTTCTGAAAAAAATAAAAATTTTTTTTTTATAGATTGGCTTTATCTGTAATAAACAAAATAATGTAAAAAAATTTTTTAAAAATATTGCCCAAATGTTTTTGGGGGGATTTTTTTTAAAAAAAAAAACTTACTTTCTGAGCTACGCCAAAAAAAAAGAAAAAAATTAAGGGGAAATACGCATTTTTGGGTTTTAAGTAACTACACAAAAAAAAATTTTAAATTGGAATAAAAATTTTAATTTTTACTTTTTGTACTTAAAATTTTTAAAAATCATTTGACAGTATTATTTTTTTTTTTTTTTGATTTTTGGGGGGAATATTAGTAATTTTTTTTTGATTTTTAAAGGGTTAGTAATGGGGTTGAGTTAGAAAAATTTTTTAAAAAACCCCCAAAAAACACTACTAATGCCTGATTTAAAAAATTTTTGTCTCATTTTTAAAAAAAGTTTTTGTTTTAATATTAAAACCCCAACTTAATAAGAAATTTTTTTAAAACCCTATTAAGGTCTAAGGGGCCCTTCCCCGAATTTCGGTTATTTTTGGGGTTTTTTTTTCTCTTAATAAAAAATAATAAATTTTGTGAACCTTGGGGGGTTTACCTTTTTTATACAAATATATTTTTTTATATTTATTAAGATTTAAAAAATTTTTGGGTTTTTAATATTTTTTTCGATAAAAAAAATTTTTTTAAAGTAAACTATGGAGAAAAAAAAAATTTTTGTAAAAAAAAAAAATGAAAAAAAAAAATTTTTCCTTTTTTTTATTTTTTTTTTTTTCGGGGATGTGTAGTAAAAAAAAAAAAAAAATGGTAAATAAAAGGGGAATTTTTCATTTTTTTAGAAAAGTTATAAAAAAATCTGTGTAAAAATTTTTTTTAAAAATTTTTTTAAAAAAAAAAAAATTTTTCCTTTTCAAATTTAAAAACCCCTTTTAAAAAAAAAAAAATTTTTTAAAAAAGGTTTTTTTTTACAAAAAAAACCCCTTTCAAAGATTTAAAGTTTTTTGATTTTCCCGCCCGGCCTGGGGTTTTTTAAAATTTTTTTTGTGGGGCATTTTTAAAAATTTTAACCCCCGGGGGAATTTTTTAGCCCAAAAAAGTGAAAGAGTTTTCAACAAAAAACCCCCAGTAGTGTGAAAAAAAATTTTTAAAATATGTTTTATGCCCCAAAGGTTTTTTTTATGTTTTTGGGGGGCCCCCCGCCTATTTCTGTTTTGGTTTTAAAATTCTGGGGAAATAAAAACACGTATGCGTACATTGGCCCCAACCCCTTTTAAAACTTTTTAATAAATTTATTGGTTAATATTAATAAGGGGGAAAGTTTTTTATTTTTTAGCAAAATAAATCTTATCTCAAATTTTTATTTTGGGGGGCCCCTTTTGGATTTACAAAAAAAAATAACCTTAAAAAAGGGAATTTTTCAAGGTTTGGGAGGCTGGGGAAAAAAAAAAAAAAAAAAATTAGTTTTTTTTGGGTTTAATTTAAAAATAACTCAATTAAATAAAAATTGAATAAAACATGTTTTGTATTTTTCAGTACGGGGGTTTGGGTTTAAATAAAATTTTATAACTTTTAGACTCGGTTTTCCCTTTTTTTAAAAAAAACCCAATAAAATCCCCCCCGGGGTTTTTTTTTCAAAAATTTTAAAAATTGGGGGGAAAATTTTTTTTTTTTTATATCTTTCTAAAGGAAAAAAATTTTTAAAAAATTTCATAAAAACCCTTTTAAAAAAAAATATACTTTTCGGTTTTTTTTTTTTTACCCCTCTTCTCTATTTAAAAAACTTTTTTTTCTTTTGGGTTAAAAACCCCCGGCGATTTTTTATCCTTTTTTATTTTTTTCCCCCGGGGGGTTTCAAAAAAAATTTTTGAAATTTTTAAAAAAATTGTAAACTTGCTATTAGGGGGGAAATGGGGGCGTAAATTTTCCGTATATTGACATTACTCGTTTTTATTGTCTTTTCCAAAAAAAACCGGGTCTTTTTAAAAAAAGGGATTTTGAAAAAATCCCCCGGTTTTTCCCCTTTTAAACGTTTCCCTCCAAAAAAGGGCTATACAAGGGTTTTTACTAAAAACAAAAAAAAGTGTCCCCTTAAAAGTTTTCGCTGAGATTGGGATGAGAAATTTTTTTGTCCTGCAGATAATTTAATTCTTCAAGATTTGGGAAACGTGCCAGCCTACGGGGGGGGGTTTTATTTTAAATTTTTAAAAAACCAAAAAAATCCCCCCCGAAAAAATCAAAAAGGCCCCCATACATTTTTTTTTTTAAAGTAAAGGGGGAATTTTTGGGGGCATTTAAAATTTAAAAAGGGGGATATAAAAAAGTTGTTTTTTTGTGTTACTAGGGGTTTTTTTCTCCTCGAATCATAGGATTCGCTATCGCTCACTAAAAACATAGTCCCGGGGGTTTTTGGGGTTTTTTTTAAAAAGGGGGCCCCCCTTGTTTCCCCCCCCTTTTTTTTTTTTTTTCATGGCTTTATATTTAAATGTTACGATTACCTTTTTTTAAATCGGTCCCCCCTTTTTTTTTAAAAAAAAAAAATTTAAAAAAAAAAAAAAAGCCTCTCAATTTTTTTGAGGGGGGTGGTTAAAAACTTTACCAAAAATTGGGGGTTTTAAAAAATAAGGGGGTTCTAGATATTTTAATTTTTTTTGGTTTTTTAAAAACTAGAAATGGGTTAAAAAGGCCGTAAAAATTTTTTCCGGTTTTTTTTTTTTAAAAAAAAAGGGGCTTTTTAAGGGGTTTTTTTTGTACGAAAAGTAAAGTATTATACTCCCGGGGGAAATTTTTTACCCCCGCGCCCCCCTTTTTAAAAAATTTACCTGGGGGGGAACGTTTTTTAAAAAAGGGGAAACCCCTTTCCCCCCCCCCACCCCAAAGGGGCCGGGGCAGGGGGGGCTGCTTGCCCAAAAAAACAGGATCCCCCCAGCGGGGGGTCCCCCAAAAAGCAGCAGCCCCCAAGCTCGACATTGCCCCTTTTTTTTTTTTTATTTCGGGGGTAAAACCCCCCCTTAAAAACCCCTTTTTCTGGCCCCCCCCTTTTTGTAACACTTTTTTTTTTTTAAAAAAAAATTTTCTAAAAATTAAAAAAAATACAATTTTTAAAAAATATACCTTTTTTTAAAAAAAAAATAAACAATTTTTTAAAAAAAAACGGAAAAAAAAAAACCTTTTAAAAACCAAAAAAAACAATGTATTTTTTCTGTAGTGGATTATTTTTTTTACTTTTGGGGGGTAAGCTAATTAAAAGGGGGCTCTTTTTTACTGTTTTTCCATTTTCCTTTTTTTTGCCGGGGGTTTTTTTTTTTCTCAGGGTTTTTGGGTTTTTTTTACTTAGATAAATAATTGAAGGGGGGGGAGAGATATTTTTTTTCCCGTCCCTTTTTTTAAAAAAATTTTTAAGATAAATCGAAAAAAAAAAACCGGGGAAAAATTTTTCGGGGGTTGAACTTTGGGTTTGGGGTTTTCCCCCCAAAAAAAGGAAAAAAAAAAAATTCCTTAAAAAAAACCATTTTACTACATTTGGCTGACCCCTTATGGATATTTTTTTAAAATTGGGCCCCCCTTTGGGATCATGGGGGTTAACGGGAAAAAAAAACGCAATAAATAAATTTGGGGAAAAAGGGGGCCCCAAATCAACCCCAAAATTTTTTTAAAACCTTTTTCATTTTTTTAAAAGTTTAAAGAAACTTCTTTTACAAGAACTTAATTTTTTTCCGGGGACAAAATGAACCGTTCAAAAGAAAGCGGAACTACTTTATTTTCCAATTGGTTAAAATTTTCATAGCAAAAAACGGGGGGGTTTTTGGGGGCCAAACAGTGTATACCCCAACTTTTCCCGGGTTTTTTTAAACAAAGGGTAAAAAAGTTTTGAGAACTATTTCGTCGGCTCCATACTTTACAATAAATAAATATATATCTATAAAAAAATTTTAAAAATCGCATTTTAAACCCCAAATGATATAATGTACATACCCTTTTAATTTTTAAATTTTTAAAAAATTTTTTTTTCGGTATTTAAAAAAAAATTGGGGTTTTGTTATCATATATAAAATTTTCTAGAAAAATTAGAACTAAGAAAAACCTAAAAAAAACATAAAAATTGGAAGCAAAAAAAAAATTAAAAAACATTGTTTGCAAAGTTTGTTATCAAAAAAACCATCCCGGCCACTAAAAAATTTTACCGCAATCAAGGGGTTTAATTTAAAAAGGGAAAAACAACAATTTTAAATCGGAAAAAAGTGTTTTAAAAAAAAAGTGGTAGGCATTTTTGAATACCCAAAAGGGCAAATTTTAAATAGAACCCAAAAAAGGGACGTAAGCTACAAAAAATTTTAAAAACAAACAATAAAATCTTTGTGGGCACTGCATTTGTTTTTAAATTAGTGTAAAAGTTTTTAGCCCTTTTTTTATAACCTTAATTTTGTATGTTAAAATACGGGGAAGGCAAAAACCCCAAAAGGATGTTTTTTTTTTTATATGTTTTTTTAAACAAGCTAAAAATTTGTTATCATTTTAAAAATTTTGATAAAAAATTGATTTCCGAAAGTAAAAATTATGGGGGGAATAAACGACGAAGTAAAAGATCCAGAGTGAAACCAAAAATTTTTAAGTAAAAAGGGTTGGGACAAAAATTTTAATTTTTTACAAATGTTAAAAAACATAAAACAATTTTAATTGTTTCAAGGAAATGTATTTTCATATTTAATCAAAATTTTAAAAAATTAAGCGAAAAAAACTACAACGTTTAGGTCCATTTTTTTTACATATTTAAATCCAGCTGCGCCCCTTGTTTTTTAAAAAGTCCTCCCAATGATTATATCATTAAAGTTGATATTAAAACGCGAGCGTTTTAAAACCCCTTTTTTAATTGGCCAAAAAAAATGGCCCCCTTTGGTTCAAATGGGCCCGAGGGGGTTAAAAGGTTTTTCCAAGGGGGGAGAGTGAGTTTATGTAAAGGTGGGGGGGGTGTGAATTTCTTAAAAAAGCGCCCCAATGGTCCCCGGCTCCTGACTGGGGAGCAGTGGAAATCCCCCCTCTGGGGACCCCCCTTCGTTTCCTACGCTCTGCTGGTCCCAGGGTCTGACCGACGGATGGTGAATCATTCGAAAGGACACCATTCTTCGTCGTAGCGCTCTGCTGGTCCCAGCTCCATGACCGACGGCAGTGGTGAAGTCATTCGTATGGACAACCATTCTTCGTCGAGCGCCCCTACTGGTCCCAGGCTTCATGACTGACGCAGTGGTGAAATCCCTCGTCGGACACCATTCTTCGTCGTAGCGCTCTGCGGTCCCAGCTCCAGGGACCGACGCAGTGGTGAAGTCATTCGTATGGAAAACCATTTTTTCGACGTAGCACTCTGCGGGTCCCAGGTTTCTATGACTGACAGCAGTGGTGAAATCCCTCGTATGGACACCATTTCTTCGTCGGCGCTCTGCGGTCCCAGCTCCAACCGACGGCAGTGGGGGAAGTCATTCTATGGACAACAACCTTTTTCGACGTACACTCTGCGGTCCCAGGCTCTATGCGACAGCGGGGGTTGAAATCCCTCGTCTGGACCCCAAATTTTCGTCTTTAGCGCTCTGCTGGTCCCAGGCTTCCATGACCGATGGCAGTGGGAAGTCATTCGTATGGACAAACCATTTTTCGCGTAGCACTCTGCTGGTCCCAGGCTCTATGACTGAAGCAGTGGTGAAATCCCTGTACGGACACGATTCTTCGACGTAGCGCTCTGCTGGGTCCCAGGCTCCATGGCTGACAGCAGGTTGAAATCCCTCGTAGGACGCCATTTCTTCATCGAGCGCTCTTTTTGGTCCCAGGCTCCATGACTGACAGCAGTGGTGAAATCCCTCGTATGGAACCATTTTTTGGCGTAGCGCTCTGCTGGCCCCATGTTCAAGTATGTATGTTTTTTTTAATATTGTAAATACAATTTTGGAAAATAATTTCTTGTGCATTGTAATGCGTAACTTCTTGGTGGGGGGGGGGGGGGGTGGGAAAAAGCGATGCCTTACTTCAGCTGGCAAAGAGTTGTTACATGGTTGTACAAGCTGTTCCTTTATGGATGGCCGTTATGGATGATCTGTGTTGACATACGGTAAGAATATAACTTCTCTTGAACAAACTATACACTTTTTTGATTAAGTATGCAAAACACGTAAAATTACCACTTTGGATGCTGATGCTTTTTCATGAAACAGTAAAGAGATTCTCGCCTTGTACACTTTGGGTACAGAGAGGGTTTAAAATCTCGGGAGCGAATACACTAAACTAGGCAGGGTATATCAATTAGGTTAATTTAAATGAAGGCAATAATCGAGTTCGATTATGAGTGCATTATCAACTGTATAAGATTTGGACTTGCTTCATTATCGACAACCTTTATCACATTGATCAAAGAGAAAATTGCCTATAGTCGAATAGATACACCTTCCGTATCGGAAGGCGGGTGTTTGTGTGGAGGGGCGCAGCGAGCAGTGGGGAGACTGATGGCCGCGGTGTTGCTCCGCGCTGGTGGCGGGCACTGCCGTGAGCGATCACTTTCTCAACGGAACACTGAGAAGAAAACCATTAGTAACGCGTGCGCGCCAGCGTACTTACCAACAAAACAACGCGTCAGTGTTGTGTTGTCTTTTGATTTGTTTTACACTAGTAATCAGAATAAGAAATTTATTTAATTTAAAACAAATATGTGACGATATTAATACACGTTACCATTATACTATATAATAACCTACAACCTATCTAAAATAAATTCGGATATCGTAAAGGACAAAATAGATTTGGGTTAAATTTTGAAAACCTAAATAAATTGCATATCACAGCGTTTGGCGCCTTATATAAAAATCTTTGGAGTGGTATATGGGGCGTTGTCCCATAAACAATATAAACCGATGGAGCAGAAAATGGTTTAACTAAGAATGAAGTGATTCCTCTGGAAACTCTCATTTTGAAAAAGTGTCATGGTTCAGTTTCTTCATAGTAGTGCTGTGGTGCTTTGAAGCAAATAACCATAACAAAGGCAAACAATTAGGAACCAAACTCTCCAAATGTACCACCGTTGCAGTTAAAATCAAGCCTACCACATTTGCCAATTAGGGAGCGGCTAAAGTTCCTTATAGTTCGTTTGTCATCAGTCCCATCCCTCGAGTGTGGCCGGTATTTACCCATGTTTCGGTCCTTATATACCACAATTTTTTTTTCAACTCCCTTTGTATTGAAACCCTCCCAAAGTAACTTAAAAACACTTTGAAGAGAAAAAATGCTGGCCTTTAAAGGATTGCTGTGTTTGCTTTTTCAATGAAAAACAGTTAAGAGATTCTCCCTGCAAACTTTTGGTTTACAGAGAGGTATTAAAATCAGAGCTAAACATGAAAACTAATACTTAGTTATTTTTTTATACAGTGAGGATGTTTCTTATTTCCTGTAGTGAATATAACCATATTACATGACGGCGAATATCGTCCTGTTGGAAACCATCTAAGGCAGTTAGTAAACGGCTTTCTGGTTTCTTCCTCTTTTGTCCCCAGCGAGTCCTTGTAAGGTCGTATTTACACAAACCCCGTTTAAAACGTTTACTTTTCTCCATGCAAAATTGGCATACTACGGATGCTTTTGTTTCATGCCTAAACGCAGTGCGGATCTTTTCTACCAACTTTCTCTACTTGCCTATTAATTAAAAATAGCCCCGTTATTCCCTTTTATATTCCGGACTTTAACCACAAGTTTTCGTGACTGGACTGCGACCAAAGCAGAGCCCTGGCCGATTTTTGGTGGTATGGTGATGGGTCTCACGTGGAGCCGAAACGCAAGGAGGGCGGCCTCTCTTTGCCCTTTTAGCACTGCTTTCCTCCTTTTCTTTCCATTACGGTGATAGTTAATGTGACAAGCGTACAGTATATAAAAAACACACCACTACACACCCTGATATTCACATCGAACAGCAAACAACACCGAATACAGACAAACAAACTTTTAGACAGTTAAGCTCGAAGTAGGTCACTCTAGTAGCACTTGAGGACTGCGCAGAGAAGCGGTCGCCAAGGTGGGATGTGGCAATAGTGCCTGTTGCTATGGCAACCGCGTCAGACGCTCCTCGCTCCTATTGGTCACGTAGCCAACCAGGCAGTTCTCCCTCTCACTCCAACGTCAGAATGCCCCAGCACGCCGATAACGGAAGTTGTATCTATTCGACTATTTTATAAAAGATACATTTTTGAGCGAACTGAGTAGAAGAAATGTTTTATAAATGTTTTTGCAAACTTTCACAAACAACTAGAGGATATGTTTATTTTAGAAACATTATGTATAGGCTAAGAAGCATATAAACTTATTTTAACAGTCGTCTCGTTAAGCCAAAAAATTACCGGAATAAAACATCTGAGCAGTCTGTAAATTTTAACATTTTAGACATATGTAAATACAGTATCTGGCAGAGATTGTAAGTATAACATTTAGATGTATGTGTTCTCATGGATATGTACATGAGATTACACAGTATCATATAATCCTTTGTTACAGCAACGCATAAATGCATGAGTATGACAGAATAACATATATCGTAATATTTGTAATATACTATTGAAGAAAAGTAAACTCAAAATCAGATTCAGATTGAAAAGTTAATCAATTTGTAGGTTAAGGCGGTAACAATGAAAAGAAATCGTAGTTCAGCGTTTCAGTATGCGTATATTTTTTTCTTTTTGTATTGAAAGGATAAGCCAATCTGCTTTTAAGTCTTATTCTGCCCGTCCTATTAGGCCACTGGCCTGTGTGAGGATCATATCAAACAGAATAAGGGGAAGAGCCGATACAGTACAAGGTATTTGGTACTGATAAGAAGTGCAACGGTCACAGGCAGGATTCGAACCTGCGCTATCTCTAACGTAGACTGAAAGTTTAACGTCTATGTGTAAGCGTAAATGAAAGATTATACTACTCTATTTAAATAAAAAACTCCGTTTAAAAGTTATGTTATAATTTTCAGCCCATAATTAGTGTACGATTTAATTTACAAGACCATGATAAAAATATTATATTTTACCTATATCTTATACAGAATACATTGATTAGTTTAAATTACTATTTGTAAATAGTATGAGTTGTTTAAATTATTATATTTTTTTTAATTGATTTATGACAACAAAACTTTACTTTTCACGGAAACTTAGATAGGAAATGATCTACGGTAGTCACAAAAACCAAAACCTAAACCATGCTACTTTACTCATGATTTGGAACATGCTGTGCAATATTCTCCGGAACGTTTTATTATATTTTAACATGAAACAGTTATTAGACCAAAAATTATTATTCATAGTAAAAATGTTAAATTTCAATATGAATATGTAATATATTAAGTTGTTTCTAACACTGTATAACTTCCTTTTGTTTCTCTTGTGAAATAGATGGGTGCTCTGGTTGTTATCTCAGCAACTAATTGAATAAATTAAAACATACACACCATATTCATCTTCATATCTGCACAATACAGTTTTCATAATTGTTGACTTTAAAGAACTAAACGTAATTAAGTGTCGAACTTTAATACTAAGTGAAACAGCATTCAATAATTTCACATTTTTTACATATTAAACTCTATTATAAAATCCCAGAAAGATGACTATTAGACACCTTTAATAAAATAATTCTCTGATTCATTTTTATAATTTTTATCTCATATTTATGAAGGGATCTTAAATGTTTCAATGTTTTAGAAACAAAACATAAAATTAATTATTTCTGTATATTTAAAGTACTAAAGATTAACAACCCAAAGTTACAAGTATTTTTTCTTTTTGTACACAAAGAATACTAACGTTAATGTTTGATTATGATAATCTTAACGAAATTAGTAAATAAATTATAAAATCCTTAAAAGAGTAAATTCCGTTAAAATTTTAAATGCGTATACTTTAAACTGTTTCACTGTTGTTTACTGTAATTAATAATCTCTAAAACTTGCATGTAAACTGCTTTAGGTAAGAAAGAAAAACTAGAGCCAAAACTATGAATTAAAAGTAATCAAAGTAACTCATCTATAAGTCCTTGTCTTGATCCTGGTCTTCGGCTTCGTACTCCTGGTGAAGATTTCCTGACGTCCTGCATGTTGAACGACTCTGAACGTTAAACTGGAACTATAACAAATGCCCTTGCCCTTATCAAGGTTTGTCATTGCACCTGTCCCTGGACTTGCTTTTCCAACCTAACGTAGTATCAGGTAAAAGAATTACGTAAACAACACTTTTGAATATCGAACACTTTCAAATAATTGTATTTTGCTGTTTCCATGGATATTAATATATAATCTGGTGTCTATGTTTCACCTGTTTCTTACTTTCTGGATACCTTCACTTGCGTTACGACTATTACTATGATTACTGTGAAAGTATTCTGCGCTATGGTATAGCGTTTTGGGGTAATCTATCTTCTTTAGACAGGCTTTTAAGATCCCAGAAGTCTGTTCTGAGAATAATTTTTAACCTCCGACTCTTGCAAAGAATATTTTAAAAATTTCAAAATCTTTACAGCGCATTTATTACGAAGTTCTCATTCTTACTTATACAAATCTTGATGAAATTCCTAAAACAACAGACTCCCATGATTTCAATACAAGAAAATAAAACTAAACTAAATTTCCACAGCACAGAACGGCCAAGTTTGGGAAGAGTCCGTTTTATTTTGGTATTCGGCTGTTCAATAGGTTACCGGAACAAATAAGAGCAGAAACCTCCCTTTCTGGGTTTAGGATATCGCCAAGAAACCTCCTAAAGAGTTCAGTGTTTTATTCTCTGAAGTAGTTCCTTGAGTTTAATTTTTGACTTCCTTTCAATTTTTAATTAGAAAGTTAAGGTATCTCGTTCTTGCTTGTTTTTAATTTATTATACATTACAACATTATATTACTTGACAAAACACAATATTTGTATACTTTTTGTAAAATTGTACAAATCAATTGTGTGAATACAAAATTGAATTGAATTGATTGAATTGATTACACCGATTCTTGTTAACAGATTACCGTTACACATAATATATTGAGACGCAAACATCTGCCATTGCCTGCCTTACAGTATCGTGATAAATTATCATAATTTAGATCCAAATTCCAGGCACCAATATTCAATATGTCATGGTATTGCTTATTAGTATATCTGTTTTCGCTATGATGTATCTAATTCCAGTAGTCTACATTTCAGTGCATTTAAAATTAAATTCTAAAGCTATTTTATGCACACAACTTACTAAATTGAAAAGTTAATAAATAAACAATGAATTATTTGAAAATGGGTTAGTAGTTAAGGATTTCAATATCATTTCATTTAATTTTCAAACAGTTTGTTTGTAATTAATTATTAACTCATGTACAACACTGATAATATGTAATCTGTAACTATTTTCATAACAAGTCTCAAATGTTCTAACCTTTACAGGAACATTTGGGAGTGCCGAAGGCCGAGTGGTCTAAGACGTTGGACTTTGGCTCTGAGTTAGAGATAGTGACCCTAGCACTTTTTATCAGTACCATCGACCTTGTACTTTATCGACCTGAAGATGAATTTACTAGAATTTGAATCGTACATTGTACAAAAAAAAGATCAAAGTTTTATAAAGGTTTATTATTGTTTATATATTTATCAAACACATATCAAGGCTATATATCTAATAATAATAATAGTTTTATAAATACTTTCATAGTTTTTTACTTTCGTTACTTTTAAATAGTCGTTTAAAATTCTAATCGTAGCATATAAATATATTTAACTATCATGATCTAACACGAAAGCACTGTTTATAACTGATAATATTCAGGTAAAGCTTTTTCACTCCTGTTTTGAGGTAATATTTTAAAATATTTACGCCGTTATATAATGTGTGATAATTTATTTTGTTACTTTTTCAGTAAAATTTGGTAAGGGAGGATATATTTCAAAAATAGGAAATATCTATAAATGAATGACAGGTGCATCCTATTTGCTGATGCTTTCGTTTTACAATTTGGCGAAAATTTGACTAATGTTGGTTTCAATAAGAGGGTCTCTCTGTCTGAAACAGTACTTCTGATCACAACGTTTTCTTCTACATTTTTACACAATTTTTAGAGAGTTTCATTGTCAAAACGAACTGTACATCTTACTTAAATTTAAACGTTATAAACATTTATAGACGTTTGATGTTTATTTACTGAAGTAACAAAAAATTTAAGTGAATTGCGTTGTGTCATATGGTTGATAGCGAAATGCTATACTGTTAATTTTAAATTTACATACATGTTAAAGTTTTAAAAGGAAAAAAAAAATTCATGAAAAATTTTAGGGAATATTTTTAAATACCGAATGCGCATCTTTGTACCTAAGTGATGGGCATATCAAATGTAGTCAAATCTGTCCGGGAAGTTTAACGGGAATATTACACATAATAAAGATTGCATTTATAATATAAACTTAGTAATTGATAATTGAATGTTTCAATACATTTCCTTCAATTTAGTCTTTTTGTAATACGTTTTATGTTTCTTTATATTTTGACCCATAATATCTTTATAATTTTTTTTATACATATGAGTATTGATGAAATATAGTCATGTTATGTACCGAAGTATTTTTTTTTCAAATTTTAATGTACATATTATAGAATAATTAACAATATTATAAAATGTCATGATGACTAGTGTCCCTGAATATTGTGTTTAAACAATAATACTGTACCACATAAATCACAACTTGAGGTGGGGGACAATCCTTATTTTTTATAATTATGTTTCATTCACACGTTTGCCTCCTTAAAAATGTATGTAATGGGATAATCAGATAACAAGCGTTCTGTTTAGTATTAGTGTAGTAGTCGTGATGTCAGCAGTATTAAAGGTGGTGACAGGTGAGACGTAAGCAGCAGCTTACATAACATATTATTTTATATCCATGGAAACGACATGGCATTGATATAATTTAATGTTTTTAAATCATTGTAAAGTGTTATTTCGCCTTTATTTTCAAACTTTGTTCAATTCACACCAAGCCCCGGAAATACCACTAGGAACACGGCGGGACAGCCAGAAGAAGGACCAGGATCAGGATTTACTTCAATGAGTTACTGTTATTCTTTATTAATCAAAATTATTTTACTCCCTATCCCTCGTTACCCAAAGGAATCTTTGTCCAATTTTTTAAAAACTATTAATCACAGCTCAAAGCACTGGAACTGTTCATCGGTGTTGCTAACAGTAATACAAATTAAATATAGTTAACACAATTCATTTTTACGTTTCGTGTAAAAGCCACTAATTTGTGTTTGGTATTGTGTATAATCCTCTCAGTACCCTTAGAGAATTATACACAACAGAGAATCAGTTATAACTTTTGTATTGCAGATACCAAATATTTTGGGAATTTTAAAATATTTGTATTAAAAATATTTATATATCTGTTTACGAGGAAAGTTTTTCAACTTTCCAGTTTTATTGAAATCTTTCTGGAATTTCTAGAATGCAAGATGTTTGTAATGAAGTGAAATTAGTTAATTCTTTTAATTTAATATATAAAAACGATAAAATTTGTATATTAGTAAACGTTAATAATTTAAATTCAGTTCCAAAAAATTGTGCACATAAATATGTTTCTAGAAGTTTTAACTCATTCCAATAGTTACTGAAATTCACTCCAGATCTCTTTTCCCAATAGGAAATAAAGGGTCTACTAAAATTATACAGTGCTAACAATGTCTACATTAAATTCCAATGTTACATTTAAATATTGAGTTTTATCTTTATACCTAATAATAATTTAATTTCTGCTTCATGATTAAAAATATAAATATATTGTTTTGAAGAATAATGGTTGAGCTAAAATTGAGGGGGAACACCCTGCTGGATTGGAATAATTGCCTGAATAACCGAATCACACATCTTCGTAAGCAATGAAAGCTTTACAACAGCATCAGTGCATCTTTAAAATTATCATAGAATTTAAACTTTTTATTGAATTATAAATACACAACATTCGCTATTACAGTTTCCTGTATACTACAATACAGTTCACGAGTACTAAAATTAAAGATGTTGTCTTGTATTTAGTAACGTTTCCCGAGCGAAGGTTCCTTCTATACTCACAAAACATAACTTAAATATAAAAATAGTTCTTATAATTTTTTTTGACGTGACAACGTCTTAAATTAGGTTGCGGCTCGGAGTCACTCATGAAAAAGTGTAACGCCCGGTAACGTTACGATGCCCGTCCAGTGGGTCCGCCGCACGGGATCCGCACGGGATAAAGCAGATAACTGTGGGTCCGCCGCACGGGATAAAGCAGATAACTATGTTTATTCGTGAAAATGTGGAGTGCTTAGATTCGTCATTTACAACAACTACAACAATAAAGGTAAATAATTGTACACTGATATTTCATTTATCGTAAACTATGATTGATTGATTAATTGTTAGATTGACACAAAAGTTGAGAAACTGAGTTTATAGGTTATGTCATACTATTGACAAATATTGATAGTGTTAAGTAAATTATTAGTTTAAATCACTCTGCAATCAATCGTAATTCAGTCGATTGAGAAGAAACAGCGCGTATTGCTAGTCAAACATTTAAAATAACAAATTATAACCTCTAACCTGTTCATAACAGTGCGACCAAACAAACGAACTAAACCGACCAATCACCACGCGCGGAGTTAGAATTTAACTGTGTTTAGCAAGAATTTCAAATTCCAATTTTAGTAAAATGTTTTATTCAACTTTACCATTTACAATAACAAATTATAATTAATTTCAAATTATGTACAATGTTTTAGTAAACAAAATATATTTCTATAGTTAAAATTTGTGCAATTTCTTATTTTCATTCAATTCCTTGTTCCTATTGTGCAATTTAATAATATTCATATCAATAAATATTCTACCGAGAAAAAGATGTTGTCACGTAAAATCTTCGCCCGTAAAAACCGACTTTTACAGGCAACCCATAATTTTTTTTATACAACACATACCACTGGGCTGAGCGTATAGAGAACAATTACGATCCGCACGATTTCTCGAAACTGGATACAACTGTGAACATGACATTTGGAAACCTAATTTCCGAATTTAACCAATCACCAAATCCATCTCATCCCCGAATTTGGAATCGAGCAACCATAAGTTGCAGCGAGTTGTAATATTATACAGTTAAAACGTACACAAACCGGGGTTGAGGTTTTTTTTGGAGAAGTTACCCATAAATTATTAAATACTTTTTAATTCCACATTATCTGGAAAATAAACGATTATCCCATTCAAATTTACTTTTTACTATTTACGTAATGATGAAATAAATAGTGAGAAATATAAAAATCTGTTTATTTTAACACGGTTTACGCTTTTAAATCCTAAAAACAATTACCACCTCTTTTATATAGAATTAAAATTTCTTAACTTAATATATGAATCTCCCAATTGTCTTTAAAATATTTCTATGTTTTCATGACGTCATTAATAGCGATTTCATTTGGTTTCTGGAACTTTGTTATGCCCAAAGATGCTCTTAATGTTTCATCTAGAAATTAAGAGTCAACCTCTCTATGAGGGACTTAGTAATACATGCTGTTTGTTTAGTAATTTAGCAGCATTGTAAATCTGACATTACGTAATTCTTGACATATTTAATAATTTTAAAACTTATTAATAAACTTGACATATTAAATTTTATTCTTAACTAATATTAATAAAGGTCCTATCAGTTAAGTTAATATTTCTTTTTAAAAGGGAATTTTTTAAAGATAGAGAATTGTATTAAAACTGTACTTTAGTTACCGAAAGATGTGTTTTAAGATGTGTTACAAAATGAATAAAACAATTGTTTGTACTACGACAAGAAACAAAAAGGCGAAATTAAATTTAACAATTAATTGTGTGTGTAGATTAACTTTAGAGCTCTGGTGATAGTTTCCGTAACTGATTGATTAAATCAACAATTACAGACCACATTTCTCCTCAAACCTGTTTAATATAGTTATTATTTTATTGAGTGTAAACAATTAAGTGTTTTAAGATGTGTATTTTATTCCTAATTCGCTTATTCAAATTTATTTTCAATATTGCGCTGCCATTAAATGCCTGAGTAATGGTAGCAAATTCACCCGGCAAGTGAGAGATCCGGATTCGAGTCCCGGCGGAGCAAGTACTTTTTGCGATTCAATATTTATTGAAATTAAATTAGGCTATTGCCACTTATACAAATTTAATGAATGTAAACAGAAGTCATTTGACAGGTTATTTGGGTCTTCCGATCATAAGTTAGTTTGGTTATTTAAAACACATATGTGAAAGAAACGGCCAAATACAAAATAATTGAATCGTTAAAAAGTGAGGGCTCTGTGGTTTAATGGTTGCTAATTCACCCGGTTACGTGAGAGATCCGGGTTCGAGTCCCGGGGGAGCAAGTACTTTTTTGCGATTCAATATTTATTGAAATTAAATTAGGCTATAGCCACTTATAAAAATTTAATGAATGTAAACAGAAGTCATTTGACAGGTATTTGGTCTTCCGATCATATGTTAGTTTGGTTATTTAAACACATATGTGAAAGAAACGGCCAAATACAAAATAATTTGAATCGTAAAAAGTGAGGGCTCTGTGGTATAATGGTAGCACATTCACCCGGCAAGTGAGAGATCCGGATTCGAGTCCCGGCGGAGCAAGTACTTTTTGTGGATTCAATATTTATTGAAATTAAATTATACTATTGCCACTTATACAAATTTAATGAATGTAATCAGAAGTAATTTGACAGGTATTTGGTCTTCCGATCATATGTTAGTTTGGTTATTTAAACACATATGTGAAAGAAACGGCCAAATACAAAATAATTGAATCGTAAAAAGTGAGGGGTTCTGTGGTATAATGGTAGCACATTCACCCGGCAAGTGAGAGATCCGGGTTCGAGTCCCGGCCGAGCAAGTACTTTTTGCGATTCAATATTTATTGAAATTAAATTAGGCTATTGCCACGATACAAATTTTATATATATATATATATATATATATATATATATATATATATATCTCATATATGTATATAGCTCGGACGATGTGTTCTAAATTATTGTTAACAGATTATTTCTGTACACCTAGAGTACTGAAAGGATTTAACAATATAAATGTCAGTATATTTTAGCTCTAAAAATATACGAAAATAATTCTTCAAGTAATCTTTACTCTTTTTCTCAGGTATGTTTGAAACGGATAGTATATAGCTAGGACGATGTATTTTAGATATTGTAAACTGCTTTTTTCTAATCACTTAGAGTACTGAAAAGATTTAAAATTGTTAATCTCAAGTTCTTTTTTAGCTCACAAAATATAAGAGAATAATATTCCTCAGGTCATCTTTACACTTTTTATCAGTTATGTATGAACGGATAGCATAGCTCGGAAGATGTAAATGATTGTAAACTAAACTGAAAGGATTTAAAAAAAATGAATCCCAAGTTCTTATTTAGCTCAAAAGAATATACGAGAACAATTATTTAAGTAATCTTTACACTTTTTATCAGTTATGTATGAACGGATAGCATAGCTCGGACGATGTAAATGATTGTAAACTAAACTGAAAGGATTTAAAAAAATGAATCCCAAGTTCTTATTTAGCTCAAAAAATATACGAGAACAATTATTTAAGTAATCTTTACACTTTTTATCAGTTATGTATGAACGGATAGCATAGCTCGGACGATGTAAATGATTGTAAACTAAACTGAAAGGATTTAAAAAAATGAATCCCAAGTTCTTATTTAGCTTAAAAAATATACGAGTTACAATTATTTAAGTAATCTTAACACTTTGTATCAGTTATGCATGACGGTATGTAGCTTGGACGATGTGTTGGAATTGATTGTAAACTGATTCCTTCTGAACACTTAGAGGACTGAAAGGATAAAAAAAATGAACGTCAAGTTCTTATTTAGCTCAAAAAATATACGAGAATAATAAATTCTTCAAGTAATCTTTACACCTTTTTATCAGTTATGTATAACGAATAGTATATAGCTTGGACGAAGTGTTGGAAATGATAGTAAACCAATACTTTCTGTTACACAGAGTACTGAAAGGATTTAAAAATATAAATTAAAACTTATTTTTAGCTCAAAAAATATCCGAAAGTTATTTGTTGATCAAAATAATCTTCCTCATCGTAAAAAACCCTGTTAATTGTAAAACGCGTTTATAACTAAATAGAAACTGTTTCAATGTACGTTTTTACATTTAAACCACAATTATATAATTTCTTAGGCGAAGCAAAATACTATTTTTTATCATTTAATTGAAAACAATCAATTATTTGAAAGAATTGTAAAAAGTAAAGATTAAATATATTTCATTTTATTTTCAAAAGCTTAATTACGATATTTTTGTAATTATTTACCTCCTGAATAAGATTAACAAATGAAAGCTATAACTATTTCCATAACATTTCTGCTATGTTCACACCACTACTCTAGCACTAATAGGGTAGTCACACTAGTATAACTATAACTTTCCATACTTATTGCATAGTTTGACAATGATTACTCTTCTGTATTTAAGGAATTATAATTTTATTTGTACTGCGCACGTTACGGCATAGATAATTTTATTGTTTTGAATGTAACAGAGTTAAACTATGTTTTATATTCCAATATAGATTTTTGCTCAGTATCACTATAAACATATTAGAGAAGTTTAAAATAGTAAGCTGTTATATACTTGATTTTGTGCTTTAAGAGGCGTCTGACCTTATCTGCTCAGGACGAAAGTCTTTCAGGAAATGCATTCTTTCTTTTTATTAAGAAACAACTTCCATTATTCTTATTTTCTTTGGAATATTTAAATTAAATAGTCTACAATACGCTATACTTTTTAAGTTACATCAAATTCATAAAGAATATGAAAATGTAATTACTATACAAATACTTCAATAGTTAAGTTATAAACACGGGTGACTAAGAATATTGAGATGTTCATTCATAACTACCACCCGTGTATATTAAGACTATTGTTAGTGAATAGTGCGTCCGATTCGGAACTCAAACTCTGACCCTTTACGTGGTATAGCCGAGTCGGTAAACAAATACTACCAAGACAGCAGAATATGTAATATTTCTTTAACGTGTGCCTAATAGATGAGAAGGTGCAGTACTGTATCGAAAAGAAAATTATAAAATTATTTATGCGAAAATTTTTAATTTAAAAGCCATAGTGGATTCCAATAAGAAAGTGAGTTATTAAACCCTCGACAGGAGAGAGTTCTGGTGTACGAATTCATTAACTAAATTAATAAAGGTAAAAGTTATAGAATATTTTTCTTTTAAAAACTACTGTTTAAGTTTTTGTCTCATATTTAATTTAAACAGTTTGGCATGATTTAATCGAGCACCTATATGAGTATTCAGCTAGCATACACTAATGTAACTTAAACTTTCAATATTTAGTCTATAACAATGTGTCCAAAAAGAGGCTGTTTGACATAAGTATGAAGATGCTTCTCTTATACAGTTTTTAATTTTACTTTCAGTTACGTAAAACAGGCCCTATTCCACTCTGTTTTTGATCCATACATATATTAAATTACAAAACGATTCTCCCTGTATTATTTTGGTATAGAGCGGATTATAAACAGCTTAAAACACAAGTTTTGCAGTTTTGGAAGGAAGTGGTCCTGACAGACCTACAAATACAACCTAGACCAACAAAAAATCCCAAACACCAAAATAACAACAGTTTATTTTGAATTGTTATATTAACTTAGTAATAGTGTATGTCAATAAATATATCTGTTTCCGGTTTTCTGTCCACTTAAAAAACTAGGATGTATAAACTGCTTTGTTTACAAAGAGAGATCGAGGAGCAGATTCCTGTAGATTCCTAAAAGAATTATTAAAAGTAAACTCATCTGTAAGTTTCTGGTCCTGGTCCTGGCCATAATGTGTCCACGGTGTGAAGTTTTCCCGGGAATCCGTTGCTTGAAATAGAAACATTTATTGATATAGTATAACTGAGCTATAGCAAATCAGAGTTACCTGAACGAAACATGTTAATCTTGTTTGTTTCAATGGATATCCATATTTTCTATATACCGTACTGGTGAGGTTATGTTTCAGTCAGCTGTTTTCTTTTCTTACCGTCACGTTCTCCTACTACTGGAATGCAAAATAAACTTCTGTTATGTGATTATATAGCTGGTATATTCTATAGTTAACAAATATATTCAATAAACATATTTATAACAAACTGCTTTCTAATTGCTACTCGGAGACTGAGTTTGACATAGCATTTTTTAATAAGATACTGCCCATATCTACAAAAACGTACATAGGTTTTACCAACTTATCTGATCAATTAGTCCTGCAATACAGTGTAAATTATACATTATCTCCAAAAATTATTCCTAATGAAATAACGGAAGTTTATAACTAATTAACATTTTGTGAAGGGAAACAGGATTTTCCGCCGGATATTTTTCCTTTGCTTAGTGATACAATACAATGAGTACACACTACAGTTTCAAGATTATGTAATTCTGATCTCTTCTATCTGGGTAAATGAATAAACTAATGCATGTATTCAAGTCTATATAAACAAATACCCTGAGCGTTGTGGACAACATCACACCCAAGGTCTGGAAACAAACAACAGCCATGTTGTGTGGTCTAATTCTCATGAACCCTTGATTCATAATTACATGCACTTAAACTAAACAGTAAAATTATTCCAAACTGAACTACAAAAGTCATAAAGTAATAAGTTTTTATAAAAATTAATACGGAATATTCTAATGTATTTATTCATAGAAGGCGAGTATATTACATTTCTGAAGATATTATAGGATTCATGGGGTAAAGAGTATATAATTCAAGTTGATTTTTTTGTCAAAATAACTTACCCTTTATATTCAAACATATAGACAAATATATTAACTTTATGTCTATAACGGAATTTTATTGCGTTTAATAATCAATGTCCCATCCTTAAAAAACAATTGTATGCTACCCAGACCGTGCAGGCTAAGATTATTTCAAAATTTTCCCTTTTTTTGGAAGTAAAAATATTAATGTAAAATGAACGCCAAATTGTTTTACTGGAAAAGGCCTTGTAGATAATATTTTCGCCAAATCCTTAACAAGTATGGTTTAACTAATTTTTAAAGTTACAATGCTAGTAAGACGATACATGTTATGGGACTTCTACAAACTTACGCTTTCAGATTTATAAATCACTTCTGGCTTAAAAAATTTTTATATTTTTTAATATCAAAATTTGAATTTGCCAAAAAGCCATCATTTTAAACGGAAAATAACACAGATATACGGAGAGTACCGTTTACAAGAAGCCTATTTCTTTAAAACACTTCTATTTTCCGACATTTTTAATTTAATTTTAAGATCTTTTTAAAAAACACTGATTTGTTTAGAAGTGTCTTAACAATTTAAATATACCAAATTATTGGTGATTATTAATCCAGGCCTCCTCGAGTGGTGGGCGGGATTTTTTGCTAAAAAAACGTAATTTAAATTAACTGGACTCACAGCGACTAACGAAGATAGTAGAAGCTTATAATATCTAAACTTTAAATAAAAAGCCGTGATATCATTTTTGATGTAATGTACAATAAGAAAACCACTGATATTTTAAACACCATGTCTCAGCTATATTATTTCTTAACTGAAATTATTAGCGAAGTCTATCATTAGAGAGTTTAAATTTATTGCCAATGACTTTAAATTACCGCATAAAAACCTCACCAAAATCACTTCCTACGTCTACTGGACCACTTGGTGGAGCCTTGGTGTGCATCTTTGTTAATTAGATCCTGTGAAGAAGTAAACGATATTGGAACAGATCTAAGTTTTTATTTCAGGTTTGTTTCAATCATACGCATCTCAAATGTTTTTACGTATTGAAACCAATTTTCCAATTAAAAACTTAATATTTTTATTACTTTTTCTTTAGCCTCCTTTAATATCTTGCAATATATTTATGGAGAAAGTTTAAAACAACGGCCCCCCATAATAAATACCTTATGGGAGAAAAATATATTATGACCAACTGATCGTAAAATTCGGGATAGTAATCCATAGTAACACTAACAATATCACCTATCACGTAGCCAATAACATTAATTCATGTTTTTACTTAAACATGATATATGTGTTAAACATTCCGAAATAGGTTGAGGAACGAAGGAATAATAATTCACATTTTTTTTAGGACGTAATAGAGGACTTGAATCATAATTATAAGATTTTTCATACTACCTTGGATTTTTGGTGAACAAGGTCCTTCACTGGAAGATTTAAAAATTACCGGAGGTTAAAATGTTTTTTTTAATTTTTTTAATACGAATATCATAAGAGATAAAAATTTCCGAGGCCGACGGCACTTAATTGTAATATAGCAATTTGAAACGATTGTTTTGGAAGCACAAAGTATGAACCTTTGTTAATACTGTAGTAAAAATAATTATCTGGTCCTAAAGTAATCTTTTATGAGCTTAACTTGCAAAATTCAATAAAACCATTTCTTTTTGTGAGTGACTATAAAAAAAATAAGGATAGATATCACTGCTTATGAGTGCACAGATTGTGAAATTTGGAGAGTTTTCAAAAACTATTATGCTTTACACAAATTTTACAGAATTTAGTAGTTATAACCCCCTAGATCGAGAGAAAAATACGTTATTTATTAGGTTCTTTTTATAATATTTTCAATAGGTTTTCAATGAATACTACTATTAAGTGTTATTTACTTCCTAGAAACAATGACTGATAATTTTGCTTACTCTACTAAACCCCAGGTTGGTTGATGGTTATACGAGCTGTCAGTACTCAGAATTATACTATATACGTTTTTGATAAAAGTTTTGCCCGTTTTTTACCCATTTATTGATGTCAATATACTTAAAATCGAAACAAAGCATGTGTGTCGAGACGTAATTTTGAATATTTTGTCATATATCTCAGAAATGGCTGGTCTTACTGGTCTTTGATGTATTTTATTCAGATTTTCAGTTCCAATATATTTAACTGGATCCAATAACTTCGAATAACTTAAAAAACTATCTTGCACCATATAAAACATTGGTTTTCGCTTTTTATTTCCGTCCTTTTCCTGGAAAATCGATGTGAACTCTTTGGCTAGCCGTAGCTCGCTAACAAAGCGTTACCCGACGTAGTATGTGTATATGAACTTTTTTCCCATTTTTGATGAAATTAAAGCACCCGAGAAGTTTGTCAGTTTACTCGTGGGACACCCTGTATATGCACTGGACCAGTGTTTTATGCTGTGATTGAGGTGTCGATAAAACTGGGATGTAACTACATATTTTGCGTGTCTTAAAAGCAGAAGGAATACGTTTTTTTTAATATCTACAAATAGTATAAAAAAGTATATAAATAATAAAAATAAGAGCCTCACATCATGCTCCTTGTTCGGTGGTTCTCCGAGGTGCTGCGATTAGAATGAATTTTTAATTATAATACTGAGCAATTCAGAACATTGAAATACCCCGAACATCTCTTCCGATGTTTCCATGGATACAAGTAATTTATATGTGTACTTAGATATGTGGGACATATTAGCTGGATTGTTTTAATAAAATGTGTCAATATTTTATTATACCCAATTGACGTTCTTCAGTAATTATGGAACTAACTACGTGAATTCTTTCTATTTATTTTTTTCTTGTATAGGGAGAGCGTTTACGAATATAAGCAAACAGCCTTAAATTTCCTAAAATTTATGAAACATCTCCTCCAAAAATTAAATTAAGTTATCAGCCAAAACTAGATTAGTTCCGGGTCGTAATAAAAGAAGTAGAATGAAGTATAACATCTCAATGAAATAGATTTATCAGAAATATTTGTTTTTATTAAAAACATTTAATTATGAACCGTCAGCCAAACGTTATGGAAATACTAAAACTTGCCCACTTTCAGCCAAGTATTGTTTACCGTTTATTGTAAAAACATTCTAGATTAAATATTTTTGAAGGGTAGCGTTCGAAACTTTTAATTCGTAACATTATTCTTTGAAAAATACACTAATACTAGTGTACTTATTGTAGTACATAAAGTAATAATACTTATTTGTATGTTTTACTCTAACATTTGTTCATTGAACGTTCTCAGCGTGCCCTAGTCTGACATGCAATAAGGGTTTGAATCTATTAATCAGTACTAATACAGTCCCGTAACAACAAAGTGCGCTAGTTGTTGATTTGGACACTTCCTATCACGTTACTTCTCAAAAACATTTATTAACTCACTTTTATCCAAATAAGGCCTTTTAAATCCGAAAATTTAGAACATTTTCTCTTGACAAAGTTTTATCTAACAAAAATATCTTAGTGAGTGGATTGTCGTATTTAAAAAACTTTGCAAAAACCAATGTTTTTATAACTACGTAGTACCTTAAATTTATTTTTTTAAAGTCCTGTAAATATAAAAATTAATCAATGTCCAAAGCTACATTTATTTTATGTCCTTTTATTTCACACGTTTGTATTCAAATGAATATGTATTATATTTTACAGCTTTATAGCTAAGAAATCACTTACGGCTGTAAGAGTTTTGATTGAATTTTAATAACTTTATCGTTAAAATTAATAGCTACTCTCCGTCATTTCTTGGAAACTGAGAAAAGAACCTTGCAGTGTAATTAATAAATTGTTTTGTAACTTGGAAAGCTGAAATAACATTACTCTTATAAGGACAAGAAAAGTTGTTTTCTGGAATGTCACTTTTAGCCAGGTTTTCACTCGCATACGAAACTATTGCATAAATATGCTTTAATTATGACTATATTATTATATCTACTATTGAATATTCTTTATGACATTAGTCAGTAGAATGTAATACAGAACAAATGGTTTTTTTAAGTTCTATCGCAACTAGTAGTAGTAACCTTAACATTCAATACGCTTTGTGAATAAAAATCATTGATGGAGGTATTTCTCAATTTAATTTCCAAGAGAAAACGCCAAAATATCTGCGAGACACATTATACACCTATCTATATTCTGAACAGTTGGTGATCTTACGCTTTCACGGTGCAGTCCAAGTCACCTTTAATGAAACTTTTCTACCTTACAAATTTTATTTAGGGACTTGTGCCATTCCTCATTCCGCTAAGATTCATCTGTTAAAGACTCTTGGATATGTGTAGTCCGTACCAGTGTAGTCGAGAAGTGGTGGTTAAAAAGCCAGCTTAACTTTATAGAAGGCAATATTAACCTAAATACGAGTTAGGTTTTAAAAATATCTTTTTCGCCATCCGTCTCGCTATGTGTTAGGAAGAATCCTTCAAGGTCCTGAATGGCTGCAAATTAATTGTTCCCCTGCTTGTTCCGTTTACTCATCTGGCCTTAGCTCTGGTGAGTTCCTATTGTTGTCAGCCTACATGTGAGAAAAAATCCAAGGCTCGCGGCTATAACTTCTGTGGTGTTCATGGGAATAATCCCCAGCACCATCCATGTCACAAGATGAGCCCTGTACGTTTTTTAAACATTTTAGTATTTAGCAAAGAAATAATGTATTGGGAATTGACACTCCATTCAAAAGTTCAATCGTTATTGCTTAGTAGATTAAAACTTTAGGAGAGGAGAGTGAAGTCAGACTCGTTATGTAAGAAATGAGAAATTAGCAAAAACTATTTTATATTATTCTTCACATTGTTATGTGTTGTGTAATAGGCTTCGCTGAAGTTGCATGCCAAAATTTTAATTGTATATAGCTTGTTTCATTTTCGATTTATCCTGTGGAGACATAAACAAACAATCATTACAGGAAAGAAATTGTTAACATTCACGGTGACCTAAAAAAAAGAGAAATCGTGGTTGTGAGCTTAATGAGTATTAGGTTTCTATGACACTCAGGCCTAATTCCATGTTTGGACACACCATCACACATAATTCATTTTTGCCTATGTAGAAAACCTCAATCCTAGGTTTTATATCAGTACTCAAATAACATTTCTGGTAAGCAAATGAGGGTACTACCACAAAGGTGTGCAATGGAATCATAGTTGGCCAGTAACTTAAAAACATTAGAAACATTAAGCACCAATATATTATAATATAATATTTTTACTCCGATATTAAATGTGGCATTGCAATATCACATGATACTACACAGTTTGATGAAATATTTAATAATTCACCAAACTTGGTTGCAAATAACAACCAAAAATATTCGATGCGGGGGTTTCCTTTTAACTTTTTTGGTTTTATCACCAAATATGTTTGGATTGCTTTCGAGGAGCATGACTCGAGATTTAAAAAGTCTGCAACAGCATCAGATTTTAGACGCTGTACTAAGAAGAAGCTGAAGTCGAGGCTAAACTCAACATACGTATTGAATCAGCCCTTCCCATCTTATCTGCGTTATTGAAGATTCAGTAAGCTCCACCGTGCTTTTGGATCGTGTGTCAGTCAACATCATAGTGCTTTTAGTTGTGCACCTGATGAGACATGATTATATATAATGAAAATAACCATTATCTGGAGAATACATTATTTAATCATCCGATTGATAAAAATGGTGAAAATACTTCAAAATAGTATACTCATGCATCAATACACCTGGTTAAACAATTCTGCTACACTTGGAAAGCACGCTGGGAACTCCTCCACTGGAAACGCCTCTCAGTACTCTTATAAACTTCAGCTTGGATGTTTCCACCGATTCTCAGTGCTTTCCCATCAGCTCTCTCTTCAGTCAGTGGAACAAAACAAAATCACACAGAGCTATGTCAGAGCTGTAAGTAGATTGGGGCACCATGGAGGTCTTGTTCTTGGTAGGGTAGTTGGCAACTACGAATGCCGTGTGGCTGGGGGCATTTTCGTGGCGGAGCTTGAAGATGACTAATATCAGGCCGGACGCGGGCAATCTTGCGTTTCAGTCTCAAGCACCTCCAGACAAATCACTGCGTTGACAGTTTTTCCTTGCGGTACAAACTCAAAATGGACGATTTCTCAAACTTCAAAGAAGACTACCAGCATTATTTTGATACGAGACATGCTCATGTGAACTTTTTGGGATTTGGGAGAGGATTGTGTGTTATTCTCCAAAACGACTTATTTTATTTCGTCATGAAACAGAAATTTCATTGTTATCATTTAAAAAGAGGAATTTTAATATTTAAATTTAGTATTAGAATCTAATTATGCATTAATAATATTGCATAATTTAAATTGGCCCGTTATTATCTCTTTGTATTGTGAAACTAATAGATTTCTGTAACTAATAGAATGAATTAAATCTTCTAAAACAAATTTAGGTCACAACTGTTTGGTATTGTTTTTAATTTTTGAAATATATCAATCAAACCAAAAATACTTTTTTATATCTTAAAAATAAACATCAACGAGTAATGTGAACTGATTAAGAATTTTTTGCTTACTAGCAACGCAAGAAAGATTGTTGTAAAACACAAATTAGAAAATGCCTTTCATAACAATATATACATTTTTTTATTCAACTTCAAATAACTAAAAATAAAAACTACTAAAAATAACTAAAAATAAACATAAAACTTCAAATATCTATTGGTGTCCATTCAGTACGAAATATTGTAAACTGATTCTCCCTGTACTCTTTGGGTACTAAGAGGATTATACATAGCACCAAACACGAATTAGTAGCTTTTACACAAAACTTAAAAATACAGTGTATTAACTATATTTAAATGTACTTATGTTAGCGCTACATATAACTATGGTGGCGTTTTGTGCTGTAAATAAACGCTAAAACTAGGATGTAAACTGCTTTGTATAACGAGAAATAGCGAGTAAAAACTATGATTCAAATTGAATTAAAGTAACTCATCCTTGTAAGTCCTGGTCCTCGTCTTGCTTCTCGTCAATCATCGTGTTCCTGGTGCTACTTCCACGACTAGCTGTGAGTTGAAGGAAATTTGAACAATGCAGCGACATAAAACTTTAGACTTATTTTAAAACATTAAATAATAAATGCTATTTTGTTTCCATGGATATAAAATAATTTTTTACTGAAACTGCTGCTTACGTTTTAGCTGTCCCTTATATTGCTGACGTCACGCCTACTAATAACGCTAAACTTTTTGTTGTATGATTACCCTAACACATAAATTTGAGAGGCACAAACGGGTAAATAAAACTTAACTATAAAGATTCTTATAAGTTTTTTTCCCCGTCTCTGATAAATTTGTAACATTATTAGTGTTTGGATGCAACGTGCAGGGGAACTGTACGACATGACATCTCTTACTATTTCTAATTATTCTACAATACGCGACACGACATGTCATTTGGAAACTTCATTTCCGAATTTAACCAAAAGGGATAAAACTGAACACAAAAATTGCAAACATCATTTCCAAATTTAACCAATCACCAAATCCCTCTATGAGGCCTGGAGCGAGTTGTAAATATTATATACAAGCAAATGTACACAAACCGGGTTGAGTTTCTTTGTGAAGTTATCTTTAAATTTGAAATATTTTTAATTCCATATTCCTCAGGAATACATGATTATCCCAATTAAGTTCTGTAAAATAATATTACGTTTATAAAAATAATCAAATTTATTATTTATTATTTTCGTAAATGGTAAAAAAAGATAGCGACACATAAAAAGATTGTTGATCTTAACACGGTTTAAGCTTTTAAAACCTAACAAAAAACCATTTCCAACTCTTGTATAGTTAATAAAGTTCTTAACTTAAAAGATAAATCTCCCAATTGATATTAAAATATTTATATGTTTCCATGAAGTCATCAGTAGACATTTAATTTTGTTCCTGCAACCTGTTAGGCCCAAAGAAGCTCTCAACGTTTCGACTAAAAGTTTAGCGTTAACCTCTTAATGAGAGACTTATTAATACATGCTGTTTTGATAAGTAATTTAGTAGCATTGTACGTAGTAATCAGACATTAAGTAATTCTTAACATAATATATATATATATATATATATATATATATATATATATATATAGTATTTCAGTTACGATTAATATTTTTAATAAACTAATTATTTTCTGATTTACTCTTAACTAATAGGAACAAAGATACTCTCGGTTACGTTTTATATTTATGTAAAAAAGGAGTTTTTTTAAAGATAAATAACTGTACTTTTTCCGAATCTAAATGTTTAATAACTACAAGATGTGTTACAAAATGAAAAAAATAATTGTTTGTACCATGACAGGAAACAAAAAAGGAATACAAAAATTTAATTCTGAATGTCTGTGAAGGTTAACTTCAGAGCTCTGGTGAAGGTTATAGAAACTAATTGGTTAAATCAACAATTACAGACCATATTTCTACTCAAATCTGCATAAAATTGTTACTAATTCTTGTATTTCTACTGATTTTTTCTGTACACCTAGAGTAATGAGAGGATTTAAAAACATGAAACTCACGTTATTTTTTTTAGTTCGCAAAATATACGAAAATATTTCTTCAATTAATCTATACACTTTTTATCAGATGTGCATGAACGGATAATATAGCTTGGAAGATGTGTTAGAAATAATTGTAAACTGATTCTTTCAGTACTGAAAGGATTTATAAACTTAAATCTGAAGTTCTCTTTAGATCACAAAATATAAGAAAGTTATTTGTTGATCAAGATAATTTCCCTCATTGTAAAATCCTTGTTAATTTTAAAACGCGTTATAACTAAATAGAAACTGTTTCACTGTCCACTGTACATTATTAAACTGCAATTATGTAATTCCTTAGAGGAAGACAAGTACTATGTCTATAATTTAATTTAAAATTATTAATTATTTCAAAAATTATTGTGAAATTAAAGATTAAATACCTTTCATTGATTTTTTCTAATATTTTACTGTGATTCGTTTTTAATTATTAACTCCTGTTTACGACTGATAAAATGAGAGCTAAAACTACTTCCATTAGAGCACTAAAGAGGAGTGATTAAAATCTCGACAGCAGAGAGTTCTGGTGTACGATTCAGTAACTACTTCATAAAGAATAAAAGTCATAGAATATTTTTCTTTTTTAAAGTACGCTATACTGCTTTTTTATATTTAATTGAAACAGTGTAACATGATATAGTCGATCATTGATTTTATTATTCAGCTAGCATACACTTATTTTACATAAATATCCATATTTATTCCATGAAAATACGTCAGAAAGAAGGCGGTTTAACGTAAGTAAGAAATTAATTCTCTTATATAAGTATTGATTTTTCATAAAATATTTTTACAACAGGTCCAATTTCACCATGCGTCAATAATTCGTTTATATTATATTCCGAAACGATTCTCCCTGTATTCTTTGGGTACAGAGTGGATTATAAATAGCCTAAAACACAACATTATTGCAGTTTTAAAACAAAACTATGACAACCTTAATAAATCTAGAAATCAACTTATTGCAATTATAAGCACGTATTTCTATGTTTTTATTTAGTAATAGTGCTTTCAATGCAACTGTTCCGGTTTTCTGTCACTAAATCTAGGATGTGTAAACTGCTTTGGAAGTGTGGGATCGAGGAGCAGACTCTGTGATTACTAAGAAAATAAAAAAAGTAACTCATCTAAGTTCAGGTCCTGGTCCTGGCCATAAAGTATCCTGGAGGAGTTTCTCTGACGTGCTCGAAATAGAAAAATTATAACTATAAAATGAGCTATAGAAAAATGACTGAAAAAAACCTGTACCTTTTTGTTTCTATGGATATACGTAATTTGTACTTATTGTACTGTTGGGTTTGTTTCAGCTGTTTTCCTATTTTCTTTTAATTTTTAACTGTGTAGGCATTTCTTACGCTACGTCTATTATTGAAAGGCAAACAAAATTCCTGTACAACATATTCGTACATTCTCTAGTTACAAGTACACCAATAAACATATTTATATCATGCTTGTTTCGAAATCCAACCCACTGCACGTTTGACATGGCATGTTACTATAGAGCTACATCTACAAAACCTACATAACAACATATCACATTCAATTAGTCTGCAATACAATGCACTTTTAAATGTCCTCTAAGAATTATTCCTAACGTTACTTCATGAATTACTAGTAAAATTTTTTAAGGAAACAGGATTATTCCCGAAATTTTCCATTGCTCAGTGATACAATTCAATCATTCTAACTACAATCTAGGTTAAAGTAATGAAAAAAGCTAAAGCGTTGACACGCATAAGTCTGGAACTAAAACAGCCTTTGTTGTGTGTCTATTCCATGCACTATTACTCTAAAACATAAACTTAATAAAAACTAAATACTAATTATTACAGCAGAACCACATAATACATAAAATACTTATGAAATATTATAAACATTTAACACAGAATATTCCAACATTTATTCATAGAACTGTATATAACGTTTCTGAAAGTTATAGATTTATAGTAAAGCGTACATAATTCAGGTTAAACCTTTTTTCAGGTAAATAATTTTCCACCCATATTAGAATAGAAAATATATTTTACTTTATCTGTATACGGATGTTATAACGTTAAAAGTCTATCCTCTAGACAATTTGTGTAAGCTAACTCACATTTTGGGTTTAGTATTATTATAATTTTAACTTTTATGCAAGATAGAAATATGTAAACGTACGGCTAGTTCTTTAATGAAGAAGGTGTTGTTGCTACTGTTGTCGCTAATGCTTTGTTGTAGCTAATAATAACAACGTGATGATTACGTGATAATGAATGATTTATAAATAACAAAGAAAATATGAACTTAATTTTACACCAAAGAAAAAGATTATATCGATAACAGTTTATTAGGAGACT
Organism: Homalodisca vitripennis; assembly: GCF_021130785.1. NCBI lineage: Eukaryota > Metazoa > Arthropoda > Insecta > Hemiptera > Cicadellidae > Homalodisca > Homalodisca vitripennis. The sequence continues at coordinate 40,152 of NW_025777073.1, read as the reverse complement.
TGAAACCTCTCACACACTTATACACTCACGCAACATAATACACAACATAATATATCTCTCTCTCCCCTTCCTGTCACTACATTTAACTACTATCAAAAGACACTCTCCCTCAACACACAATCCTACAAAGCTACAAAATCATAATATTTTCATACGCCAACCCAATTTCAATTATCTTGATAAATATAGGATCAACAATTTTAGCTAATGTACATAGTTATAAAATATTCTAATTCACCTTTAGTGACCAAAAGATTACATTATTTAAATAAGTGTTGGGTTTGTAAACATTTGGTACCTTAAGGAAATCTGGTAATTTTGAGAAAATTATATTTACAATATGGTTTGAATTTGTGCAATTGATGGATTTCTGCAATCTAAAGATTAAAGATTAAATCCTATTAATTGTAAACAAGTTATTATTACATAGTTGCTGTATTTATAATCGCTAAAACTACGATGTAAAACTACTTTTGGCAAGAAGAATATTTAGAGAAAAATCTTTGGCTTCTAAATAATAAAAGTAACTCATATATAAGTGCTTGGCATGATATTGATCTTTGCCTTCGTACTTATGTTGTAGATTTCCTCGTTCTGCGTGGTTCAGGACTTTTAACATTAAATTGAAAAATGACATGGTCCTTGTCAAAATTTTGGCCATCGCATTTGTTTCTGGTCCTGCTTTTAAAACTAATTTTAATATGTTCAACGGATTTTATACACTACACTATGATTTTTATCGATAAAACACTGAATTACCTGACATTTGTTGTTTTCATAGAAATTAACAAATATTAATTAATAAACAATTATTTATTATTCACCTGTTTTTTTATTTTAGTTTTTACTTTTACTTCCTTTGCAACAACGTGGTTTTTACGTCATGTCTACGGCGGGCTATAAACCGTTTCTTGTTATCTGATTACCCAATCACATACATAACATTGAGAGCAATATGTTTTGTTACCAGTCTTACATTAGTGTGTAAATATTAAATATTACTGTTTTGATACAGTATACAGAGACACTGTTCGATGTCATGTTATGACTAGTATATCTGCAACTAAAAGAACCAACGGAGATTTCATCAAAGTTTTTTGTTCTGATGTATCTAATTCCAGTAGTATACATTACAGTGAATTTGAACCGCATTTATACAGTTATTTAGGAAAGACAAGTTAATACACTTATAAGTTATAAAATAAACAATAAATTATTTGAAACTTTAGTGAAAGAGGAGATTTAAATTGTTGTCAAAAGTTACATGTTTTGAATATAACTCCATGATCAGCAAAAAATAAAAAAACGTAAATAATAAAATTGGATCCGCCGAATGAATGAATTTTGTAGTTAACATTGCAAAACACTCAAAACACAACAAAGAAACATTAATTTCACAAATTGTACATTGTACATTATTTTACTTTAGTTTGCAACCACAATTAAATACATTTTAAATTTTTATTTGTTAAACTGAAGATATCCAGACAACTAATGAGGTCTGATTACGTAATCTTTATAGAATCTCATGAATTAGTCAGCAAATTATTATTATTATTCAGTAAGATTTACGATTCTTGTAAAAGATTACATACGTTGATTTTAAGTGCTAGATAACACTATTCTTTTACATAGATAATAATGCGTTTTTTGATTGACCATCCATCCATCTATCCATCATTAAAAACATATCACTTAGAATGGTGTCTCAGGTTTCCTTTAGCCTGATTGGGGTAATGTAAAAGTTTCTTTGTATGGTTGTCTGCCTGGCTGCCTGTCTATTAATTTCTATTTCAAAATACATTCCGATATTTTATTAAATATATAACAATTTAATATACCTTAAATGTTTGCAGTACTGTACCAGTTTACTTAGCCTGCGAGTTACCCATCGTCATTATAATCATCTATAAATACAATTAAAAACTTTTCGCTAACACTGATCCAAATCCCATCAAGTGACATACTCCATGGTTTATCCCTATGGCACAGATATAGAACAAAATTAAATTATGAAGTATATATGTCAGTTAACGTTCTATATGTCATGACGTGCGAACATACAGATAGTAAGAAATGCAATTTTATATCTTCCCGAGTTATAGGCTGTGATAACCCTAATCTGACTGTTACGATTTCATCCTCATTGATTCATGAACAAAGTAATGTATGTGTGTTTTTAAATCCGTATATATATCGAACACTTCAACTTTTAATTGATTCAGTGTGAAATGTTGATAGTATTATTGCTGATGTGACAAACTGTTATAACTCCCAGCCAGTGTAACATTCATACATGATAACCTCTACATAATAAATACTAACTTACTATTGGAGAAAGCTTCCATATATCATCGTGCTACACTATAGTAACCAAATCCTGGTCATTCTTAAAATCTCATACCAAGTTTTACTTTAGTGAGGATCTGGTTAAATAAAACATTTAAAACTATAATGGTATGTATCTTCAGCTGATGTAAACTTAGAGGAAGTAGAAATCGTAGAGTATCGAAAATAAAGGAAATACCTGTTGTATATTTAATATAATAACATATTTGTAAACCCTGGTTAATTAAGGTATCACGTTGGTATCACTGAGATACTAACGGATATGAAAAGGACTGTTAGCAGAGATCCAGTTGTCGATGTATCAGTGGGAGATATACAATGTAGTGTGCGAAACTATCCTAATAAATCAGTTATTCTTAAACGTGTGTGTTATTTAATAAATCGTTAATCCCATAATAGAAGAAGGAATCAAACATATCAACAATTATTTTTATCTGAGATACATTTTTCTTAACTTAACACGATTAAAAATTATCAAGATAAATGTAAATAACAGCTATTTACAATCAGACAATATGAAGTGGACAATATTCGGACTGTACATGAAGGTTGGCTGACATTGATAGAACATTTATTTATGTATAACTTGTTTTTAAGTGTACTAAGCAAAGAAAAATAAAATTCTTACTTTTCACCCTTTTTTCTCTCCTATTTCGATCTCCACAACAACTGGCATAAAGTATTGATTAGTTTATTTTTATGGTAAATTTGTCTAGTGATATCCAGGTTGAGTTTATAATATTAAGCAAATTGGCTAACTCTTGCCACTAACAGACCCATTTTGTAGAAGTGCTCTTAAAAATAAAAAATTCTAAGAACTATTTTTATATTTAAGTTATTTTTTCTGAGTACTGAAGGAACATTCGCTTGCGAGGCGTTACTAAATTCAAAGCAACATCTTAATTTTAGTACGCGTAAACTGTATTGTAGGGGATATTTTATTATACAGGAAAATTTAATAACGAATATTGTGTTTTAATAATTCATTAAAAATTAAAATTCTCTGACAAGTTCAAAGATGCACTGATGCTGTTATAAAGCTCTCATTGTTTACGAAGATGTGTATTCGGTTATTCAGGCAATGGTTCAATCCAGCAGGGTGCCCCTCGATTTTATTAGCTCAAACATTATTCTCCAAAACGATATTTTTATATTTAATCATAAAGCATAAATTAAATTATTATTAGGTATAAAGATAGCATTCAATATTTAAATGTAACATAGAACTTTAATCAGACTTTGTTAACACTCTATAATTTTAAAAGACCCTTTAGTTCCTCTTGTACTGTGGAGGAGAGATCTGGCGTGAATTTCATTAACTAATAGAATGACTTGAAACTTCTAGGACATATTTATGTGTATAATTTTTTTAAACTGAATTTAAATTATAAAATATTACTAATGAAAAAATTTTTATTGTTTTTATATATTAATAAAAAAAAAGTAATTTCAATTCATTAAAAAATATCTTGCTTTCTAGAAATTCTACATAAGATTTCCATAAAACAACATAACAAAAAACAAAGTTAAAAAAATGTTTCTCGTAAACGGATATATAAATATTTTTAATAAAACGATTTGAAAATTCACAAAATATTTGGATGAGTGTGTCTGCTATGAAATATTGATAATTGATTCTCTATGTACTCTATGGGTACTGAGAGAATTATACACAACACTAAACACAAATTAGGGGCTTTTACACGTAACATAAAAATGAATTGTGTTACCTATATTTAATTTGTATTACTGTTAGCAATACCGATGAACAGTTCTAGTGGTTGGAGCTGTGATTAATAGTCTTTAAAATAGCAAAAATTTCGCTTTAGGTAATGAGAGATAGGGGGTAAAATAATTCTAATTAATAAAGAATGAAAGTAACTCATCCAGGTAAATCCTGATCCTGGTCCTGTTTCTAGCTGTCCCGCCATGTTCCTAGTGGCATTTCCGGGACTTAATGTGAATTGAACAAAGTTTGAAAATTGAGGTGACAATACACTTTAGAATTATTTAAAAACATTAAATTATATAAATGCTGTATTGTTACCATGGATATAAAATAATATTTAATGTAAACTGTTGCTTACGTCTCATCTGTCACTTTATATTGCTGACGTCACGACTACTACTAACACTAATCAGAACGCTTGTTATCTGATTATCACATCACATACATTTAAGGAGGCAAACGTGTGAATAAAACATAGTTATTAACATTTTAATGAGTATTGTCCCTAGACTCAAGTTATGATTTATCTGCTACATTATTATTGATTAAACACAATATTCAGGGACACTATTCATCATGACATTTTTTACTATTGTTAATTATTCTATAATATGTAGATTTAAATTTCAAAAAATACTTCAGCAAACAACATAACTATAATTCGTCAATAATCATATTTAAATTTAAAGACATTTTTCATTTCATTTATTTAATTTTTTTTAATTTATATTATATAATTTTAATGAGTATTGTCCCTAGACTCAAGTTATGATTTATCTGCTACATTATTATTGATTAAACACAATATTCAGGGACACTATTCATCATGACATTTTTTTACTATTGTTAATTATTCTATAATATGTAGATTTAAATTTAAAAAAATACTTCAGCAAACAACATAACTATAATTCGTCAATAATCATATTTAAATTTAAAGACATTTTTCATTTCATTTTTTTTTCATTTTTTTAAAATTTATATTATATATGCACACTTTTATATATGTAATATTCCTGTTAAACTTACCCGACAGATTTGACTAAATTTGATATGTCCATTACTTAGGTACAAAGAAAACATGCGCATTTGTATTTAAAAGTATTCTATAAATATTTTCATGACATTTTTGTTTCATTTTAAAACTTCAACATGTATTTAGATTTAAAATTAACAATATATTATTTCGATGTTAGTCATACATGACTCAATGCGATTTATCCCAATTTTTTTTTTATTTCAGTAAATAAAAATCAAATGTATTTAGATAAAAATAGTATTGTCAAGTACGATAATATGGTATTTATATAGATGGCACCAATGACATATTAAACCAATTAGCATATTATATCTTATACTATCCTTATATTTAGCTTGTTGAGCATTTCCACAAAACGTATTTAATAGGCGAGTGTCTCAATAGGCAATAAGCTCGCAATGTGAGATAATATTGTACGTCGATTCATCATCATACAATAGGAATAAATTCCTTAAGAATAAATAAAATCATCGTGCCTCATAATAAATTTAACACTTCAAAGTAGAGTTGAGACACGAGATATATTATTAATTACATATGATGTAAGCGTATCAGGTAAAAAACTGTTAGAGAATCCTATTTACTGTTTTATAATCATACACTAGTAATAAATTTCTCACAAAGCATTGAAAGAATGGAAGTCCATAAACGAGTATAATATCTTAAATTATGATGTAATGCAATCTAGATAAGGTATATTTTTATACTATTATAAGCTAACTAATCTAGTCATTAAAAAAGTGAGTCCAATCTATAAATTAATTATATTATTAAAAGAACCAATTAAAGGATGTTGTTCAAACATATTTATCTAAGAAATAAGTTAGCAAGACAGTTTATCATGCACACGCGATACACGTAAACGCCAGATATGGATAATAGGTCAAAATATATAGTGGAATGATAAATATCCTAGCATTTATGTGTACATCTAAGAGCACAATGAACAACGCAGTTCATTTATTGACTAAAATATTGGTATGATGCAATACTTAAGTATTAATTACTTGTTGTAATAACTTAAAAACACAATTACTACCATTAGGTACATTTTTCAAATACTAAGGTTATTTTAAAGCATAAAAAAACCTTTATACGTGCTGGGCGAGATATTAAATCTTTGAACATTTTATATTTAGGCTACTTATTTTTTAATTTATAATCTAATGATAAATACTTAATAACTAAACTATTTGCTTGTAAAACCTTTATGAACCGCTATGTTGTAGTGTGTGTTTTAGAATGAAAATCGAAAAGAGGAATTTTCAGATTTATACTTTTCTTAAGAGTTTTTATGAGGGTGTTAAAGCACAGATTATATATTATTACTATTTTTCTTATATTATTTATCAATATAATTAAATTTTATGTAAGCATTCGAGACCATTTTCCCATAAATTAATTACAGATTCAGTTTTGTTGCAAATAAAATCTTGCTACGCACAATTTCCAAAATCTTAAATGTGTATTATTGTCTTAGTTATTGTTTTAGAAAGAAAAAATTAAAATGGATCACCGTGTATGGTGTTCATCTGTGATACCCCCTTGAACAAATAATTCGTTGAATACATCCTAATACTGAAGGATTTGTCAAAGGTAAATCATTGATATATATTTGAAATCATGTGTAGCACACTATACACTGAATCTGCATGACAATTCAAAAACTCATTTATAGCTTAAGAGTAGGTAAGGCGCTTTTTACTGAAGGGAAACAACAATCATCCTTAATTTTACAATACAGAAACGATTTAGATTAACACAACCATCTAAGACAATAACCGGGTCAGTTGGGTTACTTCCGGTTATAGCGAGACAGATTATTCCTTTGGATGCAGGCAAACCCACGTAAGAATGAGTAATTTAACCACCAGACAACAGCCCCAAACGTTAGTCCAGGTTCTAATCCAGGAGATATAAAGCCAATAAAATAGCTCAGGCTGAAAATCACAAGACTCTCCGATCGAAAGACTGCACTGCATCAATAAATATATTCCCCTTCGCAGTTGTAGTCCCTAATTCAGTCTCCTGTCAACAACATTTCAGAACTTAAATAGAGACATGAACTTGATAGTAGAGCTTCCTTGGCATAAAATGACCGAAGGCCCCAGGTGTTTCCCCCTTCCAATTGTGATAAGGGCAACCTGGGCCGGGTTAGCACTAAGACCAATCCTATAATACCAGTTAACTGCTTTATTCTGTGTTGCATTGGTCAATTCTGTAACTGGGGTTTTATAAACATCTCTCTTTTATAAAAAGACCTCTACTCTTACAGCCCTAACCAGGTCGTCCATAGCAAGGAGAGAGGACGCTAACCTGGGGACACACTTGAGTGATAATTTCACTGAACCTTTAACCTAAAATTAGTGGTTGGTAATATTTCTAACTATTAGTAGGACCCTAAGATCCAGAAAACTCCTATACCACTGAGCTTTTATATATTTTGATTTCGCATTTACAGAATTGAAACTTTTAGACTACGTTTTTTTCAAAATAGTTGTCTATACTATTTATGAACACCGAAATTAATCAGTTTAACATTATTTAGTTGGAAATTTTTTAAGTTAGTCATCTAGAATATACTACATTGAATTAAACTCACTATATTTAGCTTAATGAAATTTTTGAAAGATAGCTCTTAGACATAAGTAGCAACATGCACATTTTACATAATTACCGATTTCTTATCAACTATTTAAAAAACAGGCCCTATTACCTCCTGCATAACCAAATCTTTCGAAAGGATTAAAGCAGCCCAAAACACAAGTTTATCATCATTTATCAGACCAGGGAAATAGATATCTTTATGAATGATATATTCTTCACAAAACAAGAATGGATTACAAACTTAATAATCAACAAACATAAAAATCTATTTACATTTTAATCGAGTTTTTAATACACGTGAGCTTCACTAGTGGTTAGTGCTGTGATTAATAGTCACTAAAACTACGGTGTTGTAAAACTGCTTTTGGTGGTAAGATATATTAAGAACGAAAACTTTTAATTCTTAATAATAGAATAAACTTGAAACTTACCATCATAGGCTCCGATCCTGGTCCTGCTTCTCGCCATTGCCCCCTGTTCTTGGTGGTGGTTCCCTGGCTTACTGCGAGTTGACCTACTTTTGAACTACTATTGAATTACTACCCAACAAAATTTAAATAAAAAAAAGTAAAGAATGTCTTATTTTACCAGGCGAAGTTAGAGCTAAGAAGCCCTCTCTAACACTTAACCTGGGGACCAACGGCTTAAAGGTGACTTCCGAACCACCACCAATGGCCGGGCAGGCGGGCCGCTTGCAAGGACAGGATCGCTCAGCGGTCAACTATCCAAGCAGCGGCCACGCTCAACGTTGCTTGATCTGGTTATCTTGCAACACAAGGATTGGTTAAATACCACAAAGAAGAAATATATCTTGTTTCCATGAATTTTAATAAACATTACTTTAATATTTTTTATTAGCTGAAGAGCTTTTTGCTTGAATTAAAACAATTACACGCCTAAAAATCCGATGACAGGAGTGATATCAGAAAAAGGTTGAGAGCTTTCGTAAGTCAGGGAACCCAAATATTGGAAGGCTAAAGAGGTCAAAATTTCAGATGATTCGGTATAATTTTTCATAAGTTCTAAACTACTGATCTAGGTATCGTGGCTCTCATAGGTTTGCAGCTTTCTGAATCCGTGAGTTTTGACATCATATCTTTACCCACAAGCTAGTCGTTTTAAAATCTGAGTCATTCACAAATAAGATGGTACCAGTGGCTGGAATATTTTATAGAAGAAATATAATATTCGACATTGGTAGTAATTTTCAGGTACTTTAGCTCTAGAAATCAATTTGTCCCAGAAGTTGGGAATTCTAGTTAAGGGAAGCTGTCAGAGGCTAAGATACTCACAAAGGTTCAGAATGCTTGCAAAGGGAATGCAATTCCAAAACTAAAAATGTTCGATTTTACAGTGTGTAGGGTATTCCACAGCTCAGATGTTGCTAAATATGGAGTCTTCAATAATCATGGATACGGACCGAATGTAAAAGCCAATTGGCCCAGGAGCATTAGTAAATGTTTTCAGAAAATCTACCTACTCGATGAATCATAATACTCACATAATATTTACGTGTTGACAATAAACTTATTTTAACTCAAGAATTATTGTCGTTTTCTCTTGGCTCTGCGGCATTCGCTTCACTGGCTGAAGGTTTAATACTTTCGATCCACTTCATCTTCGAGAATTTATACGATATCTTCTCAATAGTTATTATTATTACTTCATCTTAAATGTGGTAAGTGGGTTCCACTGTTAAAAAAGATTCTTGTCAAATTTACTTTAACACCCTCAACACAAGACCGTTACTGAGTATCCTCGTGTAAAAGCTCATCACGTGACAAAGTGGTGGAGTGAGGTTGGTAAATGTCACTGTAAACCTACAACCTCGTTATCACAGTGTAACTTAACTAGTTAAACTTGAGGTTTTAAAATAGACTAACTTGAAATACTGTATCCAGTTTTATTTCCAAAATTTTTATTTATGTAAATGTCGACGTAGTATAACATTAGCTAAAAGAAATAAATATTTGGTCATACGACAGGAGGTGAGAGCTATTATTCATTTGCATACATAAACAAAGTGATTTTTATTGAAGTTTATAGTGAAATTTCCTGTAATAAATAAATAAAACATTATCTTCACTAGTTCTAAAAGGGGTCAAAATTAGAAAGTTGTCTAAAGGTTTAAAAAAAAAAAATTATTATATTGCAACAACAAATTAGTTTAACACATTTAAAATCACCCCTTATATACGAAAATGTTATAGCGCCACCAGCTAAACAATGGGAGTAAAATGGGAACACACCTTACACTCCTCATTAGACATTACAATTGTTAGTTATATAACACCAGTAGAGTAACCCGGAGGATAGCCCCGCGCTCTGATTGGTCGAGAGCAGGTCATGTGATCCAAGATGGCGGCTAAGCCCCGCCCCCACGGGAAAAAATCCCTCAAATGGCGGGAACCAAAAAAAGTGGCGGGAAAAGTCAAATACTTACATAGCAAAAAAAACGTGTTTATTTTAAAAATGTTAAGAAAAAAACAATGGCATCCTCCCGTGGATGATCACCCGACAGATTGGACAACGTAAGAGCCTATGGGCACATTGTGGGCACAGAGTGTGTCCACAAGGCCTCAACCCTACCGTCGGCAATCTGTCCATACAGACACAGCAGCGAACGTGCCTAGCCGGGGGCGACGGTTCCGGTTCCTCAGGGTCGATGTCGTAGGGATCCCTCGAGGCCGCCGACTCCATGCTCTCGCCGATGCCGATGAGCAGACCCTCCAACGACGAGCGCACTTCCCTCCAAAGCGCGTACGCTATCACGAGACTCTGGTCACGGGGCGTCTCGTCGAGAAGATGGTCGACGAGCCAGAGCATATCCCTGAGCTCGGCTCTCAGGGTGGACATCGCAACCAACGCCCCCACAGTGCACGCCACGGGAGCGTGCGCCGGCGAAACAAATACTTGAAGGAAATGGTCCAGCACCAGTTCCCGTAACCTCTGCCGTGCCACATCTACTCCTGATGCAGCTGTAGGAGGCTGAAAAGCAAGTAAGGTATCACCACTACTACTAATACTACTTACTACTACTACTACCACTACTACCGGTGGACACTTACCCTTCTACAAGCGCCGGTTCGACCCGTTGAGGTAGAGGGTTGGGTCGAGTCGACATTGGGCCCAGCAGAGGACCGGGACGTCGAGGGGGCCGGGGCGACGGTCGCTACATTGGACCCACCAGAGGACCGGGACGTCGAGGGGGTCTGGGCCGGGGCGATTCTTATCCTCGGAAGTCGCCGCGGCTGAGGAAGCGGCATCGTCTGGAGAGGGAGCCTGCGGGCTGCGGCCCGGGGCGGTGATGGAGACGGTGGTAGAGGCATACCCGTGATGGCAGCCTCCAACACTTCCCAGGGTCCCAGCAGAAGGTCCTCAACCGCTGTGTCATTGAGAGGCCTCTGCCTTGGCCTCGGTCCAAAAGCCCACGGGTCAGGAGACTGCAAAAAAAAACAAACCGTAGGAAAATAGCAAAAAACACGAGACGGACAAAACAAGGAAGCCAATTGTACTTACACCGGGTATCAGGTTCTCCACGGTGGCATCCGAGTCATACTCCTGGAAAGAAAAAACAATTCAGCCCGTAACGCAAACAAACACGCATACAAACACAAAACCAACACAAGCGCACACGTACCTCCACACTGTCATCAGGGTCAGGCGACAATGGGGAGTCCTGGACCTCGGGGTGGGGATCGGGCCGGGGGTCATCGTCGTTGCCCTTCAAAAAACAAAAACAAATTGTACCCAATCGGAAAAACGGAATCTAATTATTAATTCTATAATAGTAATAATAACATTACCACCAATCGAGGGGCTTTCCGCGGAGGCGGTCCGTCGTCGTCACCAGCAACGAGGGGTGCTGCAACGACAAGAAGGCCCACCAGTATCAGCATCAAGCGAGTGTGGCCGACTCCGGGAGGCAGGCGTGCTCTGCAGAGAATCGCTATCAAGGCCGTAGACACAGTCATAACTCCCACGGAAAAACGCCAACACAAGGTGCCTGCAACTGTACATGATTGCACAATGCTGGATACATTCGCAACAGTCGCTTATATGCAAGCGCAGCGTACCCCCCACCACACGTGCGTTTGTCCTTGTTGCAACGTGACCCAAGTTTCCACACCACCCAAGGGGTAGGGTCCCGGCGCGTTAGGAGATATTTTACGTGGCTCCTTCCCCAGTAGGCCTATCCACGTGTGTGTAAAGAGCCCCAACCATCGCTCTTTACGGTGGTAGCCACTCCATAAACAAATTTGCTACCTCCCAACATATTTTTTTTTATTTTACAATTTTTGTATTTTTTTTTCTTTGTAATCCTTGCTAGTGTAACAAGCCGCTTTACTCGGAGAAGCCTTTCAATGCAACCCGTAAAACACTCGCAAAGAAACATTTTGTTTTTTAGTATATTTTTTACATCTCTTTTTTAGCAACTAGAGCGAGGCTCGTACCCCTGGACTTACGGAGGTTAGGCCTGCCATAGAGGTATCCAAACACACACACACACACAACCGCCCCCGGACTTACGGAGTTTAGGCCTGCCGTAAGAGCAGTTGAAAACCCCAGGACTTACAGGTTTTACGCCAGCCTTAGGGGCTTGCCACTCACTCACCCCGCCCTAGAGCCTTTTTTAAAGCACAAGCATATGTACAGTCACTATTATGTTGAGGTAAAATACATTAAGCATCGGAAAACAATAGCCTCCTTACTATCTACAATATTGCTATCAACTACGTTATCGTGAAAACGAGACAAAAACCGAACTTTTTCTAACCCTGTAGTATATACAGTAGCGAAGGGTTTACAGAGAGCGCGGACGATATCTTCATCAAAAGAGATCCCTCCGTCATTCCAATTAATATGATGAAAGTGACGCACCAACCAACGGGCGGTTCTAGCCGCTTTTGAATCTAATTCGGTTACGCTGTACGGGGGTTTGAACACTATGTGTGAGCGAAACAGATGACTGACCACAACAAACTCCTTCACAATAAACCGGTTCTCATTATCCTTGAATGCATGAAACTCCACTATCGCTTCCATTTGGCCAACGTTTAAAAAGGTCAACTTCCTGGACCAGTCTGCAAAGTACGGGACTAGGGATGTCGTTATACTCCACGTCCTCCTCCTCCTTCTCGCCAGCCAGCAGACACCGAACAACACTCTTAGCTGACACCTCGATGGAAAAGAGATCCCGTAGTGCGATGTAGACCGACGGGAGGTTGTTAACGAACTGAACCCACTCGGTCTTGTTAAGCGTTAAAGAACGTTCCCCGTCATAGAGATACGCATGCATTTGACCAAAGACGTTCGAAACCCTGACATCCTCCCCACTGTCCACCTTGATATTCAACCTCTGCGAGGTCTCCAAAGCCTGAGTGATACAGTTGAAATTCGGAGCAAACTGATTAAATACATCGTGCGACCAGTAAACGCTCCCCTTCTTACCATGGAATAGCACCCCGAGAGAATCGCCTCTGTCTTTAAACAACCCCACAATTACACATTTTGATAGATCGCTACCTAAAAAGTAAACCGACTTTAGGAAAATACCCGTTAACGAATTTATGCGTTCCTTACGCCTGGGAACCTTCGCAGGTTCCACGTCCATCACTGAAGCCTGCATGGTCCCGTCTGACCGTAACCCCTCACACTACCCCTTATATACCACCCAATTTAGACCAATCAGCGACGTGCTTATTTCGACCAATGGAAAGCAGCAAATTAACGAAGTAAGGGTTCCGTTTCCGCGTCTACCTCCTCTTCCTCCTCCTCCTCCTCTTCGTCAGAGTCAAAGTCTGAATCGTATTCTGAGGAAAACCTAACCCTAATTTGGTCGTAGTCCTTCACATCGTATATATCGGCATTGGAAGAAAACTTGTAGCAATTAATGTGGCCTTTTTTTAATAATTTCCCGTTTTTGTAAAAGTAAACAGTTACAAACGCTTCGACGCCCATTTTGAATGTCACCGAGTGGATGAGAGCTAATGAATTCCAGCACCCAATGAAGTCCAGGTCCCGTCTGACCGTAGCCCCTCACACTACTCCCTTATATACCCAATTTAGACCAATCAGCGACGTGCTTATTTTGACCAATAAGAGGGCTAGGAAATACGGTTAGATTTAAATTTTCTAATTGTAACCGACCTCGTATGTGTAATCGCTACAATACATGCAGAACTCTAAATCATCCTCAACAGTGTGTTGTAGATACGCCAACACGAAACCGTCAAAGGCGGGAAAATCCTTGACGTAAAATATTTTAGAGTGGAACAGATTCCACTCTTTCACATTAATGCTTAGTTCACCAACAGAGCTACCCCTTTCTTGAATATTACATTAGCAAAATCCTCAAGAACAATCTCGTCGTATCTGTCACTAATAGCTTCATATCTCTCAAATATGATTCTAAATGCATCAAACTCTGGGAGTTTGCTTACATCGTAATCATCTCCGTAATCAGACTCGCCCTCTTCTACATCTAACTTATTAGTGCTAACAGTTACGTTATCTTTAAGCAGTTGAAGAGTTATGGTACACTGGTTAGGCCCCTCCCGGTCAGACATGATTGAGCTAATGAGGTGTAGCAACAGGAACCCTCAATTTATACAATTACCCCCACCCTAACAATACTGTGTTGCGTTATCACGGAAGGGTTCAAGTAGAGCCTGTAATCTCGAAAGAAACGGGTCGTACATACCAACTAACTGATCCAAAATCGTAATCGAACCCCCAATGTATGAATCCATATAGTAGCACCCACAAGTGTCAGGACCTGACGTAGCCTCGGGTCGTGACCACACGCATTCCTTGAAATGGCCGTAATTATAAGGGTCACTGGGTACTCTAACTGTAGGTCTAAATTGAGCAAAGAGTCTTCGCATACCCTCGACCATGCAGAGTAGTTCGGTCATTAATTTTAGGTATCGGATCGCATCGAGCGAGTCAGACTCGTTTAGAAAACTGTTTAGCTCCTCCATGACACAGAATGAGACACACGTACAAAATTCAGCTATTTATAAGAGTTCCCCCACCACCACCACCGCTCCTACATTATACGTTGTACCGAACCGGTGAGCACTGTGTACGCCATGTGGGAGTCATGCAGTAGGAGACAGTATGCAGCTGTGTTTGGCGGGAAATTCTCCTTAGCTTCAAATTCCAACCTAACATCTACAGGTCCCGACTTGATCGAATCGTTCTGCTTGGAACAATCAATCACGTACAGAGGCACATGAGACGTGAATGTTTTAAAGTCAACCAGCGGAGACCCTGGTTTTTGATAGTACGAACTTTGGAATCGTGTGTACATGTCGTAAAATATACAGAGATCGCCGTGGACATTGTCGTAAGGGTAGTACTGTGAATTCAGATAAAGTTTAACATTCGTAAGGGCACAACGGTCAAAAGTAGAGGCGTCCTTTCTTAGGTCGTTCTTTCTACCGGTCTGAAAGGCCAGCACCACGTACCGAGGCTTTTCAATTTGCGAACTCGTTTTTATTGTCCAGCTCTGTCGAGTCGTTTGCGGTAGTGAAGGATATTCGTGAAGTTCCCAGGACCGAAACGGTAGGTGAATCAAAGTGTCTTTCTCAATCACGCGCAATAATTTTAATTTGTAACTATCTGACACTGTAACATGTGGTACACGCCACTCGAGCGATGTAATCTGAAAGTCGAGGTTTGACGCGTCCGGTGAGATAACGGCGTTGACATCCGTAGCTGACCTCAAGAGAACAAGCTCTTGCTTAACATTCGCAACAATTCTCTTGTAATCCTCGGCAAAACCCATCAAAAGTTTCAGAGGCACCGAATACGTAAATTCACCGGCCTCACTTGTCGTATTGGGACCGAGCCAGCACGCGTTTACGAGACACTTTTGCTCTTCATCCCTAATGGAGAGTAGTCCTTTTATAGTACTCGTTATACCTACATTTTTCGTCCTGTCAACCTCTATACCGCCTATCTCGTACCTTACATCGTCGAATAAAAATGCGATGGCATTGTTTATTAGTGAGATACTGGCCTCACTCCCGTCAGCTTTCTTAGCACTCACTTTACCAGTGATGTGTATACTGCTTTCGAACGGTGCCGTATTATATCCTGTTGACTTATCGGAATTCTGATTTCTTCGTTGTTCTTCAGAGTTGACGAGGCGTAAGGCTTATGAGAGTGAAACTCCCAACCTGTAACAACTTCATCATACTCTGCGGCCGACTCTATTGCCAGTAGCGCCATATTTGAACCCCAGTGACGCTAGAAACCGAATGTTTCGCGATGTTAACACTACCGTCTTCCGGTGTTTACTGGCCAATGCCTGAGCAGACACTTCTCTAAATACTAGACCCATTGCCGCTTCCTAATGTGCAAGCGTAACGAGACGGGTTCGTTTCTAAAGTTGATTAAATCGCCGTTTTGGTCTCTGAGAGAGACCTCTATATTGTTCACCCTGCGGACGTTCACCGGTAAATAGATGACAGTGCTCGGTTTCTCAACTATTTTATACCCGGGAGCCACATCGGGGTAGAACTCGTGCAACACGTGTCCTTCCATACCGTTTTGAAAGGAACCGCGTGCAATGTTGCACTCGACACGTATCGTGTTTACCGCCATAATACTGACGGGGAGGTCGGACATGTGGGTCTTATGAGGCTCCAGTTCCTTAGCGGTGAAACCAAGTACTGAGGCTACCGAATTCGGCTTTTCAAAATGTATCGCTTCACTGCACGATACTTCGGACTTTAGCGTGCTATTGTTTGCCTTAAGGACTGAACGTCACACTTCCGTCAATGTGCGACTTGATATATTCTTCTATGTTTTCAATTTCATACGACCCCTCGTCTATCACTATTTCTTTGTCGACTCCGTAGTGGAACATGTCATTCACACCTCTTTCAATGTTTGGTATCGTATAGTACGTCGAGAGATCAATAAGACCGATCTCGTACTCTCCATCGCTCAAATCCATTGGTGGAAAGACCTCGCAAGATACGTGCGGAGCAGCTCCGTTAAGTGAAAACATTACGCGCCAGAAACTTTAAACACAAGTGACCGCAGACTACTGAGTCCTCAGACTGTTTTACGCTCATAGTTATACTGTACGCTCACCCCTGATCCAAAGTAGGATACGAGTTCTATCGGCGGTCTCAGATTTCCAAAGCTGTCAAAGTAGTACACTCTGTCTCCGAGTTTCTTATAACAGACCCAGTGCGTACGTTCACCGTGGGAAACTGTCCAGGTTAACTATGGCCGACTCGTACTGCCGCGGGGTCTTGGGCAGTGTGTCCCTCATGTAGACACCTCGAAAGTTTGGAATATTGAGTAACCTCGCATAACGGATCAATTCGTGGTTTGTTAGAGGTTTTATCGGTATCGAGATTGTTGTTTTTTTTTACAATACCTCTTCTTTTTTCTCACCCCACCACCTCCCCTCTTTGGATACGGTTTCAGGTAGAGCCCTCTGCCCTTAGGTTTACCCCTCCCTCGCTTTGTCTTTGGTTTTTTTCTTTCTCCCACCCCCAAACGGTGTTTTAGCTTTCATTGCTGCCGTCACTGCTAAGGCCGCTGCCCTTTCTCCTACACTAGCGTCTCCCGATTTCACCCTTTGCCAAGCTCTTTCGGCCAATTCCTTATCGGCCTCCTCGCCGGTGTTCTAAATCCGTGTATTTCGAGTACGCTAATATCGTAGAGCTTACAGGCAGAATCGAGTTTGTTAATACCCCTATCACCCCTTGCCAATCTCACCCCTAATCTCGTACCTGGCCCACAGTACTGATACCCGCCGGGAAGGTGTAATTCTACAGGTAACGCGTCAACAGCACGGTTTATTATGGTGCCTACAGCGGGCAGTGCGTTGTTCAGTACGCTGGTCACTATACCTCTACCCCGCTTGACAGCTCGTTTCACTCTGTTTGAATTACGTTTGTGGTTCGCCATTTATATACCGTATCACTTTATACAACTGTTTGAGTAGCGATTCACGCACACAAGTAATCTGCAGTACGTCGAAGATGTCCGCCTCGGATTTTGTGACAGTACCGGTAAACTCGTCAAACTCCAGCACGTAACTGTCTGTTATAAAATAAATACGACCGTTTTTATATCTGAAACCTCCCTTTATGGACCCCGGAACACCGGGGAGTACGCTTGAAGTCATCCCCAACATGGTGCCTGTGAGGGTGCATTCGTTTTAACTCTACAACAAACTTGTCATCGACGAAGACGTAGGTTTTACCCATATTACTGTTTAACGCTGTATTGACTTTCTTAACTCTGGTATGTACGATTCTGCTAATGGGTCTTTGATTGGACAGTCTAAGTGACGGGTAATCTATAACGTATAGAGTTCTGTCTACGATCATGACTACGTCCCCGTTCGGTCTCTGGTACACGGCCGAAACGTTAGTAAAGTCTGACGGTAAGAAAGTCAACCACTCTGTAATTATCATAGGATTGGTAAACTCTTCACGCGTTCTATGGGCTTCGTTCAGGCTTAGTATCCAAACGTATTTACCGTAAAACGCGTATAGTCTGTTTCTCACTACTAAGAACGTGTTGAGTTTGTGTCTTAAATTACAAATGTCCAAATCTGTAGGTGTAGGCGTAGGCGCGACCTCTATTGGTCTATTGGTAGCCGATGTTGTCGTCGTAGTTGATGTTGTTGTTGTGGATGGTGTTGTAGATGTTGTAGTGGATGTTGAGGTGGAGGGGGTCGGTGGTCCGTAAATATACTGTATTGCCATTTGATCATCTCTGTCTAAATCATATTGGTAAAGGTTTGAAATACCATGTGGTACAAAATAAAAAGGATACATTATAGACGACGAAAGTGATGAATGTTGCAAGCCTAGAGCGTGTCCAATTTCGTGTAATAGAACCAAAAAGAAGGAAACTTTTCCGGGCGCAGGTAGATCCATTGTATAATCCCAATCTTCTTCACCGTCCATATGAACATCTGTCTGGTTCATCCCCAATATAGGGAGAAAGGCGTGACCCACTAAACCACCCCTACCATCAAACACTCTCCTGCAATTTTTTCCGTAGATAATACGAAAGATGTTTCCTGGGAGTGATACTTAAAATGATTGTGGGACTTATAGGGTCCCGCCGGAAGGTCAGGTTGGAATGTCTTGAGAATAGGGCGAACGCATCCCGACATAGTTGGTCATACTGATAATTACTACCGTACATAAACCAGGTAATATCGTTTTTCCGCCATCTGTAGTTTGGGTTTGCAGTGAAAGACGCTATTAACTCGTCTGAATTGTCGCATCTGGGGTGGTTCATTAAGTTAGTCGTCTCCTCATTTACATATCCGGTCACATTCAAGCCGAACGTCTCTTGAAACCTAACGATCGCCTGTGTAATGTCTGTGGATAGCTCTGAGGTATTAGTATCGAGATAGCCGTATCTCTCCAAGTACAGCAAAGTTTTATTAGCAGCAATCAGAGGAGCTACACATAGAATAAATACCAAGACCCGCATCTCGCCAGGTTCTAAAGTAAACTGACGGTAAAAATGTCAGCAACTCACATATAAATAAAACCATCACGGTTTCGATCTAACCCTGCTCACTGGATCTCTAAAGTATGGGTTGACAATGTTGAAGCTGATCCACTCGTCTTTATCGGTTAAGTGTATAGCGTCCAGCGTCGGAGCCAGTAGTTTGTACATACCGTAATAGACTTCGCTCAGTACTCTCACTAGGTAATTCATGGACACCGCGTCACTCATTTCGGTAGGATCTCCCAGATTAGTGACTTTACCGGTTTGTGCGTTCCAATTTCGCCCCGCTCTGTTCATGGCGTGTTTTTGAAAGTATTTCAGATTAACAGCTTCGCCCTCGTATAGAGGCTCTTCTATCTCGCTCAGACGCATACGTCCAAAACTCCAGTAGCCGTCTTTCATCTGAGGTAGAAGTGATAGTGCCCTATCTACATATCGTTTAGTCGTAGCGTCCGTAGGCTCGACTGGCCATCCAACCATGCAGAGTCTGAAATTATCGAATGTAACGGTAGAATCTGTAATACTCTTGATAGGTGTAAGGGTACGTAGTTGTGACAGAGTCACAGCATCGCCCAGTCCCTCACCATCACTCAAGTTGATTATTCTTCTCTTTTTAGCGTCTATTATCTCAGTATCGAACTTTAGTGTTCTTTTGTTTAGGGTTCGCAATTTGACGGCGTCCGCTTCGTTCGTGGGGTCAGCTACGTTAGGTAGTCTATTATTTCTGGCATCGAGTTTATTCGCATTTAGTGTCTTGAGCATAGACCGGGTCATATCTGTTTTGGTGTCTTTTAATTTCTTGTCCAAGGTCTGCAGGTTTACCCCGTCGCCAGCGAGAAGAGGATCAGCCATCTGTCCGAGTCTTTTGTTATCACATTCCCAGACGTTACCATCACTACTTCTTTTTAGAGTGTTCGTTTTAAGATATTTTAGCGTCACTGCATCTGTATCCACAGTGGGATCACCTATCATGCGCAATCTGTAGTTGTCAAACCTGTAATATTTGCTGTCCGTGTCCTTATAGGGCACCTCACTAGCAAGACGGCGAAGAGTCAGAGCATCGGTCCAGAGTATAGCATCACCTATGTTGCTAATCCTGTTACCTTTAGCGTCCATCACATTTTTTCTTGGATACAAGCGAAACGTCAGACACAGTCTTGAGGACTGCGCTATCCACATTATTTTTCAAGGTCTGCAAGTTTACAACGTCTAGACTCTGCTGCGCATCGGCCACGTTACATAACCGTTTGCCCTTGATATCGTAGTTGCCGTCGACTGTGAGACTGAATCCTTGTCCAGGCGGACCTCTCTTACCGGCCTCACTACCGGTGCGACCAAACTTGTCCACGCTCATTTCGAAACTGTACATTACGGGGTTTTGTCTATACATTTATACCAGAGCTCTGTAACTGGCGTTACCACTACCGCTTATGAGTTTTAGCTCCCTCAGCTCTTCTACGATGTTAATAATCTCGTTTTTATGCCCCGTATTACCGGCCTCAGCGGAGCTTACCAACACTCTTAGCCTCTCACACAATTCATTCGGGTCGTCATAGTACACAGGGTCAGGACGTGACAGGTCCTTGAATCCCTTACCAGTGTGTGTTTTGTGGAATAACTTTGAAATTACGAGCTCATATTTTGTGGAGTTGTTACGGTTTATGTTGCTTTTATAATTGTAACCTCTTTTGTGCGCCTGTGTCCGCTTCATTATATCCCTGTAAGCGTGTAAATCGTTTTCGTCGTACTCTTCCTTGAGTGGTGCACGTTTGAAGAGCAATTCATAAAGACCCTTTGTAGGCGTGTAGTGTACGTCATCTATGACTATACTGCCGTCATTATCGAAAGTTAACGGTTTGTTCCCGACCATTAGTGTACTGTTTTCGTAGCGTGGACCGTATATGGAATCAATCTTTCTATTGCTGGGAATGTCCTTCATTAGTGCCTTCATGTACTTGACAGTCAACGCGTTCTGGAATGAATCTTTGACCCACTGTGAGGCCTCCAGCTGACCTTCGGCCGTGGAGAGGGCCGTGCTTACGTCGGGTACCGTGGTTTCCAGCACTTTATTGTGTACAGCTGGTACTGTCGGAGAAGACGTTACGGGTGGAGAAAACTTGGTTGGTTCGTCTTTTATACCGTCCTCGTCATGCTCTTCTTTTGGTTCCCCTTTAATATCGGGGTCCTTGGTTTGCTTTCGCAGTTCCGAGAGGAGGGGTTTGTACTGTTTTTCCAGACGGACTTCGGAGGACAGGTTTCCTTGTTTGAACTCCTTGTACTTTCGTTTAATAGCCGTTCTTAACTTTGATATCTCGGCCTTTAGCTGTTTCTCGTTCCGCTCCATTTTTATCAATGATGACACCATCTGTCCGTTTAACACTTATATACACTCAATTTTTAAGGTAGTTCGACTTGTCTGAAGAACATTGCCCTTTTTTTTTGTTTTACGAAGGAAGTGAATGATTTCACAAAGTGACGCTTCCGTACCCAGTTTCTTGAAGTATACCGATCTCGGTATCTGTACTCGTCCCCGTGATCTGAACACAAAGGTTCTCTTCCAGCCGTCCCTCCACTGGGGGATCTCGGCCACTGTATACTTGTCGTTCTCTACAGTCTTATCCATAAACCCTTTTAACTGTGCGATGGGGTTTCTCACTGTACCGTGTATGTGAATTAGGTAAGAGTTGAGTAGCCAGAACTCACTCGGATTGGCTCCTGTGAACCGCCTCCACGCCTCAAACTGCTTACGGTCTGTAATGCTATACACCCCGTCCCGCAGACTTATTCCGAATCTGTCGCGATACATGGGCACCGTTGGTAGAGCCGCCTTGAGAAATTCGGATGTAAAGAGACTCTGACACAGATTGTTTACGCCTGCAAACACTTTGTTCCTCTCGCCTCTCGGCAGTCCGTCAGGGACCGGGCCGTACGCCACGTTGTAGCTGATGTCACTGTAACACTTTGATGCCAGTACGTGTCTGTAGATTGTAACAGGTTTCCTAATAGGTATAGTTCGCTCCGTGAGAATGATGCAACGTGAGGCGTGTGGGATTTTACAACCGTACTCTAACATTTTTATACAGACTTGGGCAAAGTGTATACCACCGTGCGCGTTTCTCAGCGGTACAAGCTTTCCGAATTGATCTGGAAATGGTCTGAATCGGGACAAGAAGTTCTGTGATTCCCGCACAGTACACTTTAACATGTCTTCGTGATACACAACGAGTTCAAATGGTACACCTTTCTCTTGGCTCTTTTTCAAAAATTCTATCCAGATATCGCGATTATAAAAGCGTTCGCTGGACGAGATCATTAGCAGAATTACAGGAGGAATGGTTGCACTGTACTGTCCTTGGCGTTTGTGTCTCCAACACCTTCTATTGAATAGAAAGCCGTGTGGTGGTCGTCTGCTACAGTAATTACCGCAAAATATTTTCTTGTTTGGGTAGTACCATGTACACAGATTTGAATTGACTTTGTGGAGTCTCTGGTTCGAGAACCCTCTAATGTCGTTATAAGTGTAGATCCTAACCATTATAGATCTTGAACAAAACTGTCGAGTCCTACGCGGTACCTTCCATTATCAATGTCATCGTCCTTGCTTATGACTATAAACCCGTGTCTGTCCTTCCAAGCCATACTGCACAACTGCTTGAATTTTTCCAGGTCCATGTCGGTATTTACGTGATCGCTATAGGCGTAACGCAGGTTTATGTCGTCTTGTTTGAACAGTATTATAAAGTTGGCATTGTCCCTGATAAGCTGTTTAGGTATGTGCGTGTACGTTTGCCCGAGATAAAACGTGTCTATGTTCTTGTGTCTGCCCATAGTGAAGTAGTTACGGATGTTATCGTGTTTTTCGCAAGCTATATCGTCAAAAACCATAACTGAGTTCTCTTTGGCCTCGTCCGTCGTAATGACCTGCGAGTTATCGTCAAAGGCGAAATATCCAACTTCCTTCGGCATTACCTTTGACAGTAGTTGGTACTTTGGCTGATACAGAGATTTTGAAAATACGTACACATTCTCGAACCGTAATCCGTTCGGATCTACAAGTAGATTGAATAGTACGCTTGTCTTGCCACCGTTCGAGGGGCCTACAATCAGGCTCCTTATAGTGTCGGGTAGGAGCGGACCGTTCTTGTTTTTGCGACCTAATCCGCTACCTATAAACTCGTCCATATTGCAGACTTTAAACATTATACCTTGCTTTACGACCTTCATTTTGGTAATGGAGTTTCCAAGACACCGCGTCACCTTTTATATTTTACTGTGTTTGGGCGAATAATGTCTTTGGAGTTTACCCAGCTATCGTGGGTATGGTCAAAGCCACGCCACCGCACCAAGGCCTTGAGGCCTTTCCGCCTAAGAACTTTATCGACGAGATAGACGTTTCCTGTTGCGGTTCTTATCAGTTCCTGCTCCTAGAATCCGCCTTGCAAAATGTTGCCTCGTATATCTTGTAAAATATATGTTACAGGTTTTGTAGGTTTTATTGCAAAGATTGTAAACGTCTCGTTTGACCAATTGGGTAAATAACCCTTTTTGAAAACTCCTTTGTGTCTGCTTATCCTAACCCGATCGTTTACATGGTATTTAGGTTTTGTAGGCTTGATGGGTCTACTTTTGTTTATTCGGTCGAGAATCTGTTTTACATGTTTCCGTCTAACGTCTTTTGGTTTCATGCCGGTCGTCCTGTGTACAGTACTGTTGTACTCATTAACTATAATAGGTAGGATGCTTAACCATTCGTAGCTACCGCGTGCCGTAAACATTTTATAAATTTTTTCTTTAAGAGTTCTGTTTAGTCGTTCTACAATGGAACTTTTCAAATGTGATTGGGTGGAGTACAGGTTAATGTTGTGTTTCCTTATGAGTTTGTTGACGTGAATGTTGTACCACTCTTTACCTTGGTCCGTTTGCAAGTTTTTCATCTTATGTTTAGCTAGTATGGACCCTAGTGCGGCTGCGACCTCTGCACCGGATTTGTTTTTTATGGGTATGGCGAATGCGAATTTTGTGACACAGTTGAGCATCGTTAATATATACTTGTACCCTTTGTTCGCTCTTGCATGCGGAATCATCTCTACAAGGTCGGCCTGATAGAGATCGTTAAGTCCTTTCAGCGTGGGTTATGGGTTAAAATAATGTTTATTTGCTAACCTGTTCACAGTTATATAAATTATTACACGTAAACACTTAAACATAACCTACTCACGTGGTTATTAGTCAGACAGAAAAGTGTATTAGTTGCAAATATTAAAAGATTAGTTACAAGAACGTTAGATAAAACTTAAGCTCACCAGTAACGAGTAATAGACTTGCGAAAATATGTATTATTTAAAATAAAAATAATAACGAGACAGTTTTATGACACTCAGCCTTATTCCGAGATCGGACATGCACCATCATGTATAACTCATTTTTCTTTATGTAGAAATTTCATTCAAAGTTTTATACCAGTTTTCTGGTAAGCAAGTTAAATTCGAGAGTGCGATAAAGTTCAATATTGACACTAACGTTTAATATTGGCTGCAATATATTATAAATTATTTTTAAACTGCGAATAAAAATGTAACTTGTTAAAATCTTACAAAATTCACTAGTTTTCAATTTTTAAAAGTTTTTACACTACTATATAATGCCTAAAAAATATGTCTAAGTCAAATTGAAGTAAATAATTCTCATAGTACTCTTTTCATTTGTTATAAACTATGTGAGAATGGACAATAAAACATTTGTATTTGGTGAATATGTAATTGTAGACTGATTCTTTCTGTACATTTATAGTACTGAAGGGATTTAAAACCATAAATAACAATTTTTTTCTGCTGACGCATGAAACATAATTAAATGTTAATCAACTTAAGTATCACTAAACAAGAAAATAAATTCATTGCAAAAGTCCTTAAAATTAAAAACCTCTTCACTGAAAATGTGTTATAATAACATAGGAATTGTTTCACTATTTTTTTTCTTTAATTTATAATCACAAGACTAGAATGTATAAAGCATTGGGTAAAAATAATAGTTAGTGAAAATCTTTGAATTGTAAATAATTAAGTAAGTCGTCCATAAATCCTTGTCTCGATCCTTGTCTTCGCCATAGTACTTCTGGTGTAGATTTCCCACGCCCTAACGTCTTTGAACATTAAACTGAACAATTAATAAAGTCCTGGCCTTTATCAAGCTTTTGGCCATTGCACTTGTTTCTGGTCGCGTTTCTGCAACCTAACGTGGTCTAAGTTTAACGAATTGTGTAAATAAAACAAGTTAACGATTTGTATACATCTAAAGCTTTGTGATACCTATCCTTTGTTTTTTCGATGGATAAAAAATATTAATACGTACACTGGTCTGTATATTTTACCTGTTTCTTTTTTGTTTCGCCTTTTGCCTTTACTTGCTTGTTCACGTCATGATTATTACTAACATTAAGTACATGTTATCATTTTATGTTCAATGAAATTTTATGCATTAAATTCATGTCAATATTTATGGATGTTATAAACGCGAAATTAATTTTACATTCGTACGTACTATAAACTTTCCCAGTAATTCACCTATACTATGTACTGTTTCCATCATTAAGAAATGTTATACAGGAGATTTTGTGCAATGAATAATCTTTAAACATTGGAAGTCAAATTTTAATATAATTTTATTTGTGCAATATGGCCTGTAATAATTCTGAGAGAAGTTTAAAAGTGCACTGGTTTGTATACCTCGTAAATTAGGGACTTAAAATCAACAAATCTGAAAAATCCAAGTTTTTTAGTAAATAGACAAATTAGCAATACCAGTAACGTTATCGATAAAGATTCTAGGCTAAGGAGTCTTACAGTAATATATTGACACATAATCTAAGAAAAGGAAGAAATTTTTAATATAGTGTGTTATTCAAATAATTATATGGTAGGTACTCATATTAGTATATAATCCAATAACATGTATTTCGTTATCTGTTTTGTAGTACACATGACTAACTAAAAGTAATATTTCAAATGAAACTACCTGATTTCAAATCAGAAATGATTGTACACCGCTTGCCCCTATGTTTCGGGTACAGAGAGGATGAAATAAAGTAAAAAAAACAAATTAGCAGTTCTATACAAAACGTACCATAGAATCCTACAACTATAATATAAACTCAAGAAAAATAACGGTTTAATATTTTTATATTTACACTTTACTGTTCTGGTGCTTTGTGCTGTGATAAATATTCGTTAAAACTATGACGTAAACTGCTTTGGATGACAAGTAATAGGGAGAGCTTAAACCGAGATTTCTAAATAGTGAAAGTACCTCATCCATTAAGTCCTGGTCCTGGTCCAGGTCGTGCTTCTGCCTATCACATCGTGTTCTTGGCAAAACTTCCAGTTGTGACTTGGACGAAGTTTGAAAAATTTGCTTCATTTCACTTTCAAATGATTAATTAAGAACATTCAATTATGTATCCTACGTTGTTTCCATGGATATTAAATAATATGTTATGTATCCGGTTGCGTGTTTCCGATCTGCTTTCCTTATATTGGTGACGTCACGACTAAGTACTAACATTAAACCGATTTCGTGTTATTCCAAATAAGCAAACTGTTTAATATAACACAATAATAAAAGTTATAATAGGATTGTTCCCTGCCTCCAAAAATGATGTATGTTCTGCATTATCAGTGATTGGAAAACAATATTCAGAGACAATATTCAACAGAAAATTTTATAATATCCCTAATAATTAGATTTCATTAACCTTCTTTCAAATTAAAAAAAAAATTTATAACAAATCACATCACTTATAATATATAAATATATACATATATTAAAAGGCGAATTTTTCGAAGATTTTGTTGATGATCATAATACTTAAAAGTAATAAATTAAAACTGAGACATGGGAGGGCTTATTGCTCATTATGTAAGCCTATCAGGTGATAAAGGCTCATTGTATGAGAATGTAATTTGTTTTAAATATCAAACACTACCAATAAACTTCTTACAATAGTTTAAGAAAAAAAACCACAAGTGAGTATAATACTTCGATGTAGAATTAGGACAATCTAGTTAAGGCATTACATCATGTATGTTTATTAGCGCACTATATTAATACCTTACATTATACAACTATGAAGATGAAATATTTACTAATTTACATGATGGTATGAAACATTTAAAATCCTTTGTTTTTTTCCAAAAATAAAGGAAACGGGCAGTTTATTTAGTATGAAAAATATCCGGTACTGATTGTATACGGGCGAGTACTGCATTTGTAGATTTTTAAAATATTTATTTTGTTTATTTTATGAGTATTTCTTAGAACACAGTAAAAACTAAAAATACCCTTATTGCCTAAACTACTGGCATAAGTCTCTCGTTATTGAAAATACATTTTATAATTTAAATTTCTTACTTACAATAATAAAGTTCAATGTGAATTACAATAATTTAATTACATTTAGGAAAATATAAATACATTTTGGTAAAATTTGTCTTTGCTGGACATAGCTTTTATATGTCCATTACATTTATTGTATGAATATAAAGTTTTTACCTACTTTAAAATGTTAAAAAGAAAATAAAACAAATTGTAATGAATTGGATATTTTATAAGCGGATACATGTATTTGGGCTTCAACGCAAAAACAAATATAGATGACTGGAGAGTTCGGGTGCTAAATTAGACTTCAAATCATTGTAACTACTTATTTTTAGTGTTCGAAAATAATAACAAATTTTAGTACCGGTACGTCAAAAAATTTAAATCTCTAAAAGTATATAAATTTAAATGTGTCGAATTATTTTGATATCCTTGTTTTCATGGTCTGAAGGAATTAAAGATCTCAAAGTGTGGCGTTGGTTTGTAAAAAGGAAAGTATTATTCCCTAGAACGAAAATTATAAAATAAATATATATTTTAAAATGTGATTTTAATATTCTTGTTGATGGTTCCACTTTAGTCTAAGCGTACACACAACACATGCACGGGTGTGCTTTTATGGCTGCACGACTAATTAGAATTTGCGATTTTTTATTAAGTTTATTTTGTGTAGTTTTTAAAGTTTTCAACAGAATAAGGTTGGCACGCTTATAGTTTCATTACTTAAATTTTAAATTTAATTGCTTAGATATTGCTGTGTTCTAATAATTGAATGTTTTATAACAAAAACCTGAGATAACCTTTTTAATTTAAACTTATTCCATTGTAAACTACTAATAGAATTAGGGAAACATTGTTTTAAATAGAAAATAATTCTAGATACACATATAGGTACAATAATACATTAATACAAGCTATATTACCTAAGTATTAACCCATTATTATAATGGATTCTAGCACAAAAAACCAAAATTAGAATGAGCAGCCATCTCTACAAGGACTGGTTGAAATCAGCCGTTACCACTATGTTTAAGTGTTCTATTAATTATAGTCTTGGGGTTTGCATGATCTTTTTTGACTATGTATTATGCAAAAGTCAATTTAAAGCATGGCTAAATGATCCAATGTACGAGTATGTAGCTTACTGCATGTAAGTTGAGTGATAATAATACCAACAGAAGTTGTATACTTTTTGTCCTAAAAAAGATAATGTTGATGGAATACATTGAATAAATGTTTTTTTAGAGCAGAATAAGACGCGTAAAATTAAATACATTTGTACAAATTTGTTTCAGGCTATATAAGTGCTTCTGAGGAAGACCAACGTTTATTACCTTGGAGTATCATACGAGTATAAGGAATTCACAGAGAAGTCAATAAATTATCTTATACCAGATATAAGATGGCAATATATATTGTATTATCACGGAATCCTGCATTTCTTTAAAAGGGATTAAGGACTTTCTTGTAAGAGAGAAAAAATCTTTGATACAGTTTTCTGTGGGAGTCCAAGTGGAAGAGTATAAAAGGGTTAAAAATTATAATTTTCAAAAATCATATTTATAGTAGGTATACATAAATTAGCCCAACTGTCAAATTTAGCGTTCGGTAAGCGTATATAAAACTCCACGTAAATAATGCTGTACATAAATTTAGTATAGTTATAAAATACAATTGTCTGAAGGTGACTTTAACTGTTATTGGTGTCTAACGGTTAGTTATAATTGTGACAAAACTAAGAGAAATTTCTCTTAGAAGCTCTTGTTATTTATATTTATAATTCTTTTAATAATATCCCTTAAACTGATACAAAGAGATTACCAAAATGACATATACTACAATAACAAATCATGAACGCGGACACCAAAGCCAAAGTAATAGTTATAACTGCGATGTCTACAAAACTGTATAAAATTTAATTGTGATTGTTAAAGCACACGTACTGTGATTTAAAATTAGGGAAAAAATGTACGAGTATTCCCTTTACCACAAAACCGATAAAACTCTCCTATTATATACAGTTAATATATTTGGTTGAGACAAACATTGGTTTTAAAATACAATTAATGTTATTTCTGTCTTTGTTTATGGGGTGTATATGGTAATAGATCCAAACTGCTTTAGTTCCTTTAAAAAAAAAAGTAAAATATTTCCCCCTGTACGCTTTAGCTACGGAGTAGTTTATAGTAGCGGAGAACAAAAATTTAGCAGCTTAATAACTATTGTTACGATAGAGAGAGATAGTGAGAGTATACATTGTGATTTCTAAATAATAAAACTAAGTAAATCATCCATGTAGGTCCTGGTCCTGGTCCTGCTCCTGGGTATCCCATCGTGTTTCCTGGTGGTGGTTCTCCGTCTTACTACAAGTTGAACTTTTTTGAACAAGTATACTGAAATATCGCACAACATTTTTAAGAAATCTCTAAACTTTTCCCTTTAGTTTCTATGGAAATCCATAATTTTAATAAAGATTACTGATGGGTATGTTTCATCTGTTTTACTGATTTTTATTTCTATATTAAATTAAATATTTTTAGTTCACATCTTTTACCATCATTCAACCGACCAACTGTTAAATTCTGTACAGTCTAACGTGGAATAAAACATAGATTTAAGGATTTGTTGTCCGTATTATTTTATGATGAGTGGTATAAACTATCCAGGGAAAGTGTTCTATGTGCCGTTTACTCTGTTGTTCATTTACATATACAAACCTACGTTACACTTTCACAATTATTTTATCATGTAATGCGGATAGTATTTAATACACGGCACTTTCCAATTTCCTTACAAAATTACAGCTATCACAAATTTTATTACATGAGTGCAAGTCACTTATGTATTTATGTAAAATCTTACCTGAGAATATTGAAAAGTTTATTGCTATACATAAGATTGTGTATTTAAGAGAATCTATTAAATTAGCTCAAGCGTTTTCTACAACACCGCCTTGATGTCTTAAAGATCTATGGACTTATTACAAATAATTCTATTAATTATTCTAATCATTATTCTATTCAAGTTTATTCTACATGAGTTTAAAAAAAAATATACTTGAGTATTTTATTATGCAAACAAGCAAACTATACCAGCAGTAAGATGATCCTACTTACGTACTGCTCATAGTTTTTTAGAAACGCATCATTATAATAAATGACTTGATTTTTACCTATAACAACAGCTAAATAATGTTTAATCTGTTGGTTACAAACCTCTAACCACTATCCTCCGAGGTGGCTTCTGTGAGGATCCTTCGTCAAGTGCTCAGGTCCCATAATCAGACTCAATACTAGAGAAGACAGTGGTCTACGTAAGGATAGAATATCAGACGCTACCCTGGTGGAAGGTGACCAGAAATAGCCTACTCATCCTGAGACTGGATGAAATCACCATCTTCTCGTATTTACAGTTTTGAACCCATATCGGGGTAAAGGATACCCTCCTAAAAGCAACCTTCGTCATGTCACTTGTGAATGGAACACGGACTGAGGTCACTGTAGTTGAATATAGAAGGAAGAAATTCTTCCTAAAGTATTATGGAATAATTAAGTTATTATCCCAGTAGTTCTATTCTTCTATTTTTCTTCTATTTTTTCAGGGAATTCGGTTTTGGCCTATGAGAGAAAATATAGTTATATAAAGAAATAGTTTATCTTTATTTTATTTTATTCAAAATTTATTCAAATAAATATATATTTTTCACTGCGATAACTGATTTAATGAATGAACAGCCACACACTGTGTAACACACATGTTATGATTCAAACAAATATTGTATCAACCAGTATTACAATTACATTACTCATACAACATTTGGACGATGTTAATACAGTTGACCATTTCAAAAATTAAATCTTTGTTAAACTCGTATTAACGTCTATTTTGCTAACAGATACTTACTGTCTGTTATTAAAACTACTCCTGGTCTCCGCCTTGGTAATTTTATCGCCAATAAACTGATCGGATATGAGCAGCAAAGGGTAATTGCACAATACTTCACTTCAACACCAACTGCTTGTGTTCTATATAACGAGAAAAGTGTCAATCTCGGATTTGAAATAAAGAAAGCTCAGCATTTCTTAATTAAACCGTAAAATCAACTTTTTCCCATTAAAGTTGTAAATAAGTAATACTCATGGACGAAGAATAAAAAGCCAAATTTACCTAGTGTAACGTGTCTATAGTAAGGTTATCTATTATAAACCAATTACAACTATTTTTGTTTTAGTATAAGAGCGATCAATTGTGTTCTGAACTAATAACCCTTTATTTTAAGAATGCACAAGTTCCAATGGAATTCAATAATTAGACTCAGTATAAAATAATAGTAATTTTAATAAAATTTAAAATCAATAATACAGCAACGCCAAGCTATCTTTTTTACTTTGAATTTATTCTCAATTATTTCATATTTTTAACTCATCAAAAGTTCACAAGTCCAGTCTTTAAAATTAACAATCAATCAATCTTTCAATAATTGTGTCCTTCAAGTTCTCAGTGCTACTGTTTTCAACACAAACTCAAAATAAAAAATCTTCATTAAACTTCAAAATAAAATAATCTTCTTCTAATATAAAATGAAACAAATAATAAAATAAGACTTCATCTCAAAATAAAAATCAAACAAATTAAGGTAATATTAATATTTAATATATGAACAAAGACAATGTCCAATCAGTTAAACTCAAAATTGTATCAAGTTCAAACTACTTATTTTCTGTAAATTTACAATATACAAATTATTGAATTATCCAGAATTGTCCGCTTGGCTTTGAATGTTAAATTTAGGAACTTGTTAAAATATATATAGAATCTCAGAACGTTAAATAAATTTTCTTTTTTAATAAGCTATTCCTGATTAAACCAAATTGAACAGGAAAAATATCATAAAGTAATTTTCTATTTCAATATTAAATTCTAACTTTCACAGTACCTCACACATCTGCTGAAGACTTCACCAAGTAACCAAAATGACTATTATAGATTAATTATTTTAAACTTGAGACTTTAAATTTTGAAAAGAAATTTTAATCTTAAACTCAACCTTCTTCCCGAAAAATCAATATGGCAAGAGTAGGCTATCACTTTACATGACTTCTCTCTGAGCACACAGCAAAGAATCTCCTGAAAACGTGGTTGAAGCCACCGGAAGGATCTAGAAGTCCCTCCCACCATCTAATCAAGCTAACATTGGCCAATCAAAATTGAGCAAACACAATGTCTGAATTGGATGGTACCTATCCAACCCAGACCTGTAAACCTATGCTCAATACCTAGATACAAAAGGAAGCTTCTAGCATTCCTCGAACCCGAATTGACAAGAAATTCAGCACAGCTGGAAGGCTCACAATCTTACAAGTCAATTATTATAATAATTCAAAATTATCTTAATAAAAAAATATAAAAACAAGATTCCTATAAAATAATTAAATAATATAGGAAGCATCCTATACCTAGCTGCTTATTACTTTTTAAAACTTAATTTTCTTTTTCATTTATTACTGAAAAACATTTAGACTTTAGTGTCGTAACCGAAGATGTTATAATAATAATCATGTCATAATTATAATGTTTTTATAGTAAAATAAAAATTAATTCTATTATAATTTATAAATATTTACTAAAGAAACTACTAACATGATAGTAACTGAAAAATGGTTATGTCAGGGTTGTTAATGACAATATTTAAATAAATAGAATATTATTTAAAGGTATCCCTTTCTTTTCAAATTAAAAGAACAGTTTCTGAACATCCTACATTATTCTCCCATAACTCGGTATGTATGTAGTTTTTCACTTGTCAATTTTTAAATTTTTATTAGTCTTTGAAGGAAAGTTACAGTTTTGCTCACTAACCATCTTCAACTCCTTCCAAAACAAATAAATCGAGAATGAAAAATTTATCTTTACCCAAAATTATCGCAAATTTAATTTAATTTTTTAATTGAACTCCCATTTCCCCCCACATTTTCTCGTAAAATCGGTAATAAAATTACTTCCCTCATCTTGATAGAATATCAATGGACATGTCGTTTTACGATATGATATGGTTTAAATAAAAAAAACAAAACATATCAATTAATTTTTAAGACCCTAAAATATTTTTTTCTTCATGAAAATACATTGTTCGTAGATTTCTCTGAACATAAATGTTAAACATGAGACGGCTCGTAGTTAGTTAGTTAAAATAAAACAGTTTTCGCAACGTTTCTAATTGGTTTAGCCACATAGACTATATGTAATAATTTCTACGCACTTTACCATTAATACTATTAAATTAAAAGGACTGAAATAAGAACTCGAATAGACTTTGCAAATAATTTACGTGGTGTTACATTGTTGCTGGAAGAGCATGGAGTGAAAGAGAAAGGGCTCTAGTTTGTAAGAGAGGGATGATGCTTTTATGTCATTGGTTAGTAGGATCGCGAAATTGGTCCCGCCAATGCAACGTTTATTTAAATAACTGCATGAATTGTAATACCAATATATAATTGATGAACCAGAAATATAAATGTTATAAGGGAAAATAGTAAAAGATTATAACAATACATTACACTATATTACTGTGATCGCAACAGGTTACCTTAACAAATGTTGGATAATGGATTGGAATAATTAATATGATTATTTTATATTTTAACGAATGTAACTGTATTATTTGGACAGAACACGTGTCTGTGTAGAACCATATTGGTATCAATTAAACATGTATATCAAATAATACATTTTTAGCTTGATTCTACTCTATACATAAATTCATATTACACAAAAGTACTTTTCCAATATTACGGCACAAATACAAACGGTTGCCAAACCACTAAATGCAATAAAGGTGTGAACCAATAGGATATTATTCCATCCGGTCACCACTCGGAATCGACACATATTCGCATCAAACCAATAAGTTATAAACCACTGTTGGCAATATGATTATGAACGTTACTAATTATTTTGCGGTAATTACCTCAACAAAATTGGTTATAATGTGGCGATTGCTTTACAGTGTACAAACAAAAAATAAAGGTATAATTTAAAATCGATGGATAAGAATTTCATAAACGTTTCAGAGTAACCAATTTATAAGTTTGGCCAGGTAGTTAACAAGGGATCTAGAAATTTAGTCTATTAATTATAAAGGTTTTATTAATATTATTTGTTTCAAGACCAAAAATAAGCTGCTCGTAAAGTGAGTTCTGCTGTTTGTCAGTAAAACCAAATATATTATCTCATTCTTATTTATCATGGTAAGTAATAAATAATTTTCAGACGTAGGTCATATTTAAAGGTCAGAATTTAATGGTATAATTGAAAGAAAATTAAGAAATTGTATTTTATCCAGTTTACCCATAGCACCTAACATAGTTTAAAATTATATGTAATAACATAAATTTTGTTGCAAACATATTTTGATTATTTATGAAAGTAAAAAATGTATCGTTGTTTACCAACGACAACCAGACACCGTATCGTTGACCGTCCGACTGTCCGTCTGTGCGATAAAGATCCTAAAAGGCCAAGATGAGAGTCTCGTAGGGCGTACTCTGGAGGAATTTTCAGAAAATTAATAGGCCTATATCGTCTATAAGGTACCAAAAGAAAATCCAGTACAATTGTTTTAAACAGCTTTCACGTGAAAGGTGTAACAAACCAACAAACTCACTTTCACATTTGTTAATACTCGTATTAGTTGTTGATAAATCACATTTCTATGAAATCCAAAATGTTGTACTATCTGCGTTTTACAATCAGATGAATTGAAAGCAAATAATATTTAAATGAATACATTAACATGACATGGCGGCTTTTATAAATATAAGCAAAGCTTCGGTAATTATTTTTGTATAAAGTTGAAAGTACAAAATTTAAACTTTTATTAAAAAACTCGATTATTAATGGTGTAAAAATTAGTTTAGTTACGGTTAACTACCTGAAGGTACAGCACTAATCATTCAGAAGTTGTATTGGCTGTGAACCACTGGTACAACAACCACTGGTGGAACAATATGAGGATCCTATTTCATTCGGAAGTAGGCTCTCAGAAGGAAGTAAGAATCTTGTACTTATGTTTGGTATTTTTACAAATAGAAGTGTATTGCAGACTTGAATTTCTCATACGAAC
Source organism: Homalodisca vitripennis (assembly GCF_021130785.1). Lineage (NCBI taxonomy): Eukaryota > Metazoa > Arthropoda > Insecta > Hemiptera > Cicadellidae > Homalodisca > Homalodisca vitripennis. Next base: position 4,428 of record NW_025777073.1, on the reverse strand, counting down.
TAGATTTAGACCCTTTATTAGTTAGTAATTCGTTAGCATAGATTTAGTATTTCATTGTGAATTACGCCGTTTTGCTATCAATAGCTGTTTGATATCAACTTACATCAACATACAAAGGACTGGTAGCCTAGAGATACTATTTACTTCACAAAAAGTTTACTCTTATAAAACTGTACAACTCGTTAAAGAAAAGAAGTGAATAAAACGTATTGAAATCTTAATCTTGGTCGTGTAAGCTATAAATGATGAAAACAGGTGAAATGAGTTGGAGAGATGAAAAAATACTCGGGAGAACACGGACGGACGAGTAATTCAAGCGCGGAGAGCTGATGGCTTAATTTTCTGTGCAAAAACTGTGCAGTCATCAGAACTGTTACCTTTATGTCTGAGCATTCTGCTGTTGGTGAGAACTGAACTTAGAAAAAATCCAAGAGATCTTTTATTAAAGTTTAGAAGTTTTAATGTTGCAATTGCTCAGGAAAATTATAGTTTACTTTGACAATTTAATTAACCTATGGTCCTTCCACCGTGTTAGTAGGAGCAATGCCATTATAATCAATGGTTAATTGGCTGAGCTGTAGCGAATCCCTTCATTCCTTCGGCTGGATAAACTTTATGTCTGCCTATCATGTTTTTTCTGTATAGTTGTCCTTGGATGATAGCAAACATTGAATTGGATGTAGCAGCATTGATTAGAATGATATTAAATGGGATTTGCCTTATTTTCATTGAATACTTTTCCATTGGTCTTAACGGTTTAAAAAAATGATATGGAAATAAACAGAGTAAATGAATTTTATTAGTACAGTGAACAAATTATATTACACTAATACAACACGAAGTCCAGTCTTCGCAAATCACATATTAAACTTAACTTTAAATACCTTCGTAAATGTCTAAAATATATGTTCTTTAAGGAAGCGTCTGATATTATTGGATTTGTGTCTAGGATTGTGTGTAGATTCTCTGAACATAAATGTTAAACAGAGACTCGTAGTTAGTTAAAATAAAACAGTTTTCGCAACGTTCTCATTGGTTTAGCCATAGACTATATGTAATATTTCTACGCACTTTACCATTAATACTATTAAATTAAAAGGACTGAAATAAGAACTCGAATAGACTTTGCAAATAATTTACGTGGTGTTACATTGTTGCTGGAAGAGCATGGAGTGAAAGAGAAAGGCTCTAGTTTGTAAGAGAGGGATGATGCTTTTATGTCATTGGTTAGTAGGATCGCGAAATTGGTCCGCCAATGCAACGTTTATTAAATAACTGCATGAATTGTAATACCAATATAATTGATGAACCAGAAATATAAATGTTATTAAGGAAAATAGTAAAAGATATAACAATACATTACACTATATTACTGTGATCGCAACAGGTACCTTAACAAATGTTGGATAATGGATTGGAATAATATGATTATTTTATATTTTAACGAATGTAACTGTATTATTTGGACAGAACACGTGTCTGTGTAGAACCATATTGGTATCAATTAAACATGTATATCAAATAATACATTTTTAGCTTGATTCTACTCTATACATAAATTCATATACACAAAAGTACTTTTCCAATATTACGGCACAAATACAAACGGTTGCCAAACCACTAAATGCAATAAAGGTGTGAACCAATAGGATATTATTCATCCGGTCACACTCGGAATCGACACATATTCGCATCAAACCAATAACTATAAACCACTGTTGGCAATAAGATTATGAATGTTACTAATTATTTGCGGTAATTACCTCAACAAAATTGGTTATAATGTGGCGATTGCTTTACAGTGTACAAACAAAAAATAAAGGTATAATTTAAAATCGATGGATAAGAATTCATAACATTTCAGAGTAACCAATTTATAAGTTTGGCCAGGTACTTAACAAGGGATCTAGAATTTAGCCTAATAATTATAAAGGTTTTATTAATATTATTTGTTCAAGACCAAAATAAGCTGCTCGTAAAGTGAGTTTCTTCTGTTTGTCAGTAAAAACCAAATATATTATCTCATTCTTATTTATTCATGGTAAGTAATAAATAATTTTCAGACGTAGGTCCATATTTAAGGTCAGAATTTAATGTTATAATTAGAAAGCAAATTAAGAAATTATATTTATCAGTTTTATCCATAGCACTAACATAGTTTAAAATTATATGTAATAACATAAATTTTGTTGTAAACATATTTTGATTTTTTATGAAAGTAAAAAAATATATCGTTGTTTACAACGACAACAGACACCGTATCATTGACCGTCCGACTGTCCGTCTGTGCGATATAGATCCTAGAGGCCAAGATGAGAGTCTAGTAGGGCGTACTCTGGAGGAATTTTCAGAAAAAATAATAGGCCTATATCGTCTATAAGGTACCAAAAGAAAATCCAGTACAATTGTTTAAAACAGCTTTCACGTGAAAGTGTAACAAACCAACAAACTCACTTTCACATTTGTAATACCCGTATTAGTTTTAATAAATCACATTCTATGAAAATCCATTTGTTGTACTATCTGCATTTTACAATCCGATGAATATTGAAAGCAAATAATATTTAAATAAATACATTAATCATGACATGGCGGCTTTTATAAATATAAGAAAAGCTTCGGTAATTATTTTGTATAAAGTTAAAAGTAAAAATTGAAACTTTTATTAAAAACTCGATTATTAATGGTGTAAAAATTAAGAACTGTTTAGTTACGGTTAACTACCTCAAGGTGCAGCGCTATCATTCAGACGTTTTATTGGCTGTGAACCACTGGTACAACAACAACAACCACTGGTGGAACAATATGAGGATCCTATTTCATTCGGAAGTGGGCTCTCAGAAGGAAGTAAGAATCTTGTACTTATGTTTGGTATTTTACAAATAGAATTGTATTGCAGACTTGAATTTCTAATACGAACTAGATTTAGATCCTTTATTATTAGTAATTCGTTTGCATTTGTATAGATTTAGTATTTCATGTGAATTACGCTGTTTTTGCTATCAATAGCTGTTTGATATCAACTTACAACAACATACAAAGACTGGTAGCCTAGAGATACTATTTATTTCACAGAAAGTTTACTTTTATAAACTGTAACAACTCGTTAAAGAAAGAAGTGAATAAAAACGTATTGAAATCTTAATCTTGGTCGTGTAAGCTATAAATGATGAAAACAGGTGAAATGAGTTGGAGAGATGAAAAATACTCGGGAGAACACGGACGGACGAGTAATCAAGCGCGGAGAGCTGATGGCTTAATTTTCTGTGCAAAAACTGTGCAGTCATCAGAACTGTTACCTTTATGTCTGAGCATTCTGCTGTTGGTGAGAACTGAACTTAGAAAAAATCCAAGAGATCTTTTATTAAAGTTTAGAAGTTTTAATGTTGCAATTGCTCAGAAAATTATAGTTTACTTTGACAATTTAATTAACCTATGGTCTTCCACCGTGTTAGTAGGAGCAATGCCATTATAATCAATGGTTAATTGGCTGAGCTGTAGCGAATCCCTTCATTCCTTCGGCTGGATAAACTTTATGTCCTGCCTATCTGTTTTTCTGCATAGTTGTCCTTGGATGATAGCAACATTGAATTAGATGTAGCAGCATTGATTAGAATGATATTAAATGGGATTTCCCTTATTTTCATTGAATACTTTTCCATTGGTCTTACGGTTTAAAATAATGATACGGAAATAAACAGAGTAAATGAATTTATTAGTACAGTGAACAAATTATATTACACTAATACAACACGAAGTCCAGTCTTCGCAAATCACATATTAAACGTAACTTTAATACCTTCGTAAATGTTTAAAAATATATTATGTTCTTTAAGGAAGCGGTCTGATTTATTGGATTTGTGTTTGGATCCCTATTGAGCCCAATCTTGACCCTTAATATTGGACTGAAAACCGTCACATATAATTCATAGTAACAATTTTAAGCCGTTTTAACCAATTTTTTTCTCAAATAATTTTTTCCAGCTAGTGGTTGTGATATCCCCTAGAATCATACAGCAAATTACTCACTAGATATTATGATTGTTGGTAATATATGTTGATTTTATTCCTATAGTTTAATATGCACGATATAAGGTTATATATACAAATACTTTTGGGGCTAAAGAGAACATTTTTTTTAGTTTATCATTAGAAAAATACAAACTTCTTCATTGAAGGAGTTACTACTCCAAAATTGTCTTTTAACAATTCCCATTTATTAAATACTTTGTTGTTTTATACCTTATCAATAATAACATTTTTCTATTTACTTTTTACGTTCAAATAGGTTTCTACGTTTATTACTACTCAGCGATTGATGAAACAATACTTACGATTGTGTATTAATTAAACCTATTTAAACTCTCCATAAGAATAACGCTAATATAGAAGAGATCTGGATAATATAAGAGGCTCCCAATTCAATAA